>NC_056744.1:117111109-117196460 GCF_019279795.1 Protopterus annectens
TTGTCTGTTGTACTAGACTCCTTGTCTAGTAGATGGAGAGTGTTGTTCAGGGATGGGGGGGGGGGGGGCATGGAGTCCTCCGAGTTGCTATTGACAGTGAAAAGTAAAGGTCAGTCTCTGCATGGCTGAAAAGTACAATCAATCTGATCAGACTGTTTGTAAGTTTCTGTGAGGCCATTTTTTGCTTGGGCTAAAGGAAAGTCTCTCTGTTGATCAGTGGCAGTGAAAAACATTGAGCAGCCTGCCTGCCCCTGTGGGAGTGGTTACTGACTTGAAACTGTAGTTTTATTGGCCATTCTGGGTCAATTCCAAAACTCCTTCATCTTCCTCTCTTAAAACCTGGTTGCCTCGTGGTTTTGGCGTCTTTTCAGGCTTGTTGGCTGTTGGTGAAGCACCCACCAAGAGGAGAAAACGCTGAGAGAAGAAAGGAGCTACTTTTGAGACTTTAAGTATTTTTCCTCTGTTTATTTGCTAAGTTTTTTCTGCATAGCCGCCTATTTTGAGCATTTTCTGGCTTGTTAAATTTGATTTCTGCATTAGTAACTGTATTTAGAGCACAACCTAGAGCTGTTTACTGAATTTCCTGTTTGCACTTATTTTTAAAATAGTTTTTTTCTCAAAACTTGCATTTTATCTGTCTTTGGCCTAGCACTCTTGTGTGGGGTCATTTACTGCACTGTTATAACTTGCTGATACTTGTTAACCTCTGCTATCTCTGAAAAAACAAAAAAACAAAAAAATCTTGCTTTTTTCCCACTTTTCTGAGATTTAAAAAAGTTCAGTTACAGGCTTGCTGTTCTTGAACTGTTTGTAGGTTTCTGTGAGGCCATTTTTTGCTTGGGCTAAGGGAAAGTCTCTCTGTTGATCAGTGGCAGTGAAAAACATTGGGCGGCCTGCCTGCCCCTGTGGGAGTGGTTGCTGACTTGAAACTGTAGTTTTGTTGGCCATTCTGGGTCAATTCCAAAACTCCTTCATCTTCCTCTCTTAAAACCCTCTTTTGCGTGGTTTTGCGTGTTTTTGAGCATAGCGCAACAGCGGGCAGTGCCGCCTAATTGGGTTTAAACTATTCCTGGCTCCACAAAGTCTGCTCTTCACTTTTTCCCTTAGAACAGCTCTATCTCTCAATTTAAACACCATATCCTCATTCTAGGGCCCTTCACTGGTCCAATTAAGTAATCCTACAAGTTAGCACTATTAAACCATAAGCACTACTTACTCTTATACTCTCTACGATTACCCTGTCCTCTATTGGTCCATCTTAAATTCAGTTTCCCTATTACTCTAGCATGTCCAAAGGTCAGTTAATGGTTTCCTCTCCAGTCCAGCTGGTGAATCAGGGGATTTTGAGGCAATGTTACAACTGTCTCATGTACACGGACAACCCTCTCCTCCTCCAAACAGGTTCAAATATATGTGAGAGATGCAACTATTTAGCCAAACTGGAGGCTGAGCTCTCTCATCTCAAAACTGGTGTAACCAGTCAGGAGGAGAAGGTAACCTCACACAACACAATTCCAGTATCACATAGTCCCACCAAATCAGCGAACCAAACACATAAATACACAAAAACATACTCGAAGGCTCTAAATAAAAATCTACCTAAGCAACAGAGACCTCCAAAGCAGACATCCAAGCAAACGCTACCTCAAAACAAAACACACACAACACATAACCCACAAAGTCAGTGTGCCAAGCAGCCACAGCCCTTAAGGCTGAATAACACACCTGATACTCTTGTTATAGGTGACTCTATTGTCAGACACACTGACGTCCCGCACACCAGGCTGAATAAAGAGAAGGTCACAGTGAGCTGCCTGTCGGGTGCTAGGATCCGACACATAACGCAAGCACTCAGGTCACTCCAAAGCAAATACAAATATGACTCAGTCATTGTACATGCTGGTGTGAATGACCTGAGACGTACCTCCCTGGACTACATGAAAAGAGACATAGAGGAGCTGTCTGATCATGTAGCCCAGGCTGGTATGACCCTGACCTTGAGCAGCATCTTACCCTCACCTAGAATGATGCCACAGTACAAAGACAAAATGATCGATTGTAACAATTGGCTAAAATTTTGGTGTCATTCAAAGGGGATCCAGTGTCTGTCAGCCTGGGATGACATGCTCGACAAGCCACATTGCTTCGCTAGGGATGGCTTGCACCTGTCACCACTGGGCTTTCAGATATTGGCAAAGGCTCTTGCCACCCCCATAGTGCCTTTTTTAGGCAAGGCTCAAAAGTCAAACCCACCCCCATAGACAGCACAAGGAACAAGAAACTAAGGGTAATGCTGCTAAATGCCAGAAGTATTAACCTCAAGATGCACGCACTCGAAGCTCTCCTCAGTATGGAGAACATCGATATCTGTGCAGTGACAGAAACCTGGTTCAAGGCTCCAGAGAGCACCCCAGCACTACCAGGCTATACCTCATATCATGCTTTTCGGCCCCAAAACCCGGACCAAACCACAAAAGGAGGGGGGAGTTTCCATATTTATCAAGGATATCCACACCTCCAGGTTAGTGGCATTGCACGAAGTATCGGAGACCATCCATGTGCAACTAACAGTGGGCAAGACTGCTTTTCAGTTTATAGCATCCTACAGACCACCCTCTCAAAGTCAGGAATCCCATTCGGCTTTCCTGAAAACATTGGAGAACATGAAGATCTCTCCGAACACCATTATATTGGGTGACTTCAAATACCCAAACATTAACTGGAAGCACTACTCAAGCCCCAGCATTTTAGCCCAAAGATTCCTGGAAATTATAAACTCAAATGCTATGGAACAACTAGTCACCACTCCCACAAGAGGGGACAACATACTAGACCTGATCATTACCAGAAGTATATCCCTCATTGGTAAGATCAGACCATAAATTAATTTCACTGGATGTCCACATCCCGACCCTACCCCCAGCCCAGAAAACCACAGTGAAAAACTTCTCAAAAGCAAACTTCTCACGTCTCAAAACCGAAGTGGAATCCTTCAAGGCCCCAGGGCCAGTGGAAACTACAGCCCAAACTGCAGAATCCTATATAAATGCATTCTACAGACATCTCCAGGAATGCATGGATCATGCTATTCCAAACAAAACCAAGACCCAATCATCCAAAGGCAGGCGTCCAGTCTGGTGGACCCCTGCCATAAATAAACTGTACAACAGAAGGAGGAAGCTACTACATGATAGAGCAAAATCCCTAATAGGGAAGGCATCTCTGATCAGTACTAGCAAAAAATTACGATCCCTCATAAAATTCTCCAAGGCCAGCTTCTAGAGAAAAATTGCACAGGACACCAAAGACAATCATAAGGCTTTTTTCAGTTATGTTAGAAACCTGGGATGCAACTCCCAGACTTGTTCTGAGTTGATTCTAAACGACAAAAAATACACTGAACCCACAGACATTGCCAATATCCTGGCAGACAGGTTCAGTGCAACCCCCCCCCCCAAAAGAGCAAATATCTATCCCGGCAAAGGGCTGCCTCCCAAACATCTCAGATGCTCAGGTGAAGGCTGCCCTCTCCAAAGCAAAAAACACTGCTTCCATGGGACCAGATGGCGTCCCAGGTTGCGTCCTACATGAACTACAAGAGGAACTAATCCCTCAAATAAAACAGCTATACAATCTTAGCCTCACTACAGGATATGTGCCCACAGAATGGCGTACAGCAACAGTGGTCCCACTCCACAAAGGTGGAGCCTCTACGGACCCTGGAAACTATCGCCCCATAAGCCTGACTAGCTTAGTCTGCAAGGCCATGGAGAGGATCATCATGGAGCTCATAAACAAAGACATTGGGGACCTACAGACACTAGATCCTACCCAGTTCGGCTTTGTCAAGGGCAGATCCTGCCTTTTGAACCTGGTTGACTTCTTTGAAACAGTCACCAAAGCCATAGATGAAGGGAAGGTAGTCCACACAGCCTATCTGGACCTTGCAAAGGCATTTGACACAATACCCCACTCGGGCATCATAGATAAGCTATCCAGCTTAAATATAAACCCCTATGTCACAAGATGGGTCGCAAACTGGCTCAAAGACAGAACCCACAGAGTGAGAGTTGCTGGAGCCATGTCAGACTCGAAACCGGTCACAAGTGGCGTCCCACAGGGTTCTGTCCTGGGACCACTCTTGTTCGGTATATACTTTTCCGAGGTACAGGCAAACGTGGGAGGACTATGGCTCACCAAGTTCGCAGACGACTGCAAACTGGGCGCCATAATCAACTCTCCAGCTGACACAAACATCCTTCAAAAAGGTCTCGCAGAGACAGATAAATGGTGCCAGCACCATGGTTTAAAGCAAAATGCCAAAAAATGTATAGTCATACCCTTTGGCAAAAACAATGTGCCCACAAATTACCACATAGGCAGAAACCCATTAAGTACAGAGAAAGTTATTAGGGACCTGGGGACCCAAGTTGATAGCAATCTCTCCTTTGAAAACCACATTGCCAAAGTGGTTAGAAAGACCTTCTACATAGCCCACCTCATCACGAAGGGTTTCACATCTAGATCAAGAGAGGTAATCGTGCCCCTTTATTCATCCCTCATCAGGCCCATCATAGAATACAATGCCCCTTTGGGATGTACCTTACCCGACACCTGCAGCAATTAGAAAGACCCCAAAAGTATCTCACCAAGAGGATCAAGGGTCTCAAACAGATGCCATATGCTGCTCTGTTAAAAAAACTCCAGCTCTACTCAGTTGCATACCGCCTACTTCGAGGCGATCTATGCCTGACATACAAAGCTATGTCAAATCCAGAATTAATGGACATGCTCCACCTCAGTAAATCTAAATCCCTTAGAGCCACACGCTCGAGGGACTTGAACCTCAGCACAGAAATAAATAGAACTTGCTGGAGGGACAGGTTCATAACCCAGAGGCTCCCTTCGCTCTGGAATAGAATTCTAGTTCATGTGAGGCAGAGCACCTCACTGAATCTCTTCAAGAAGAATCTCAATAAGTGGATGGGGGATCGTAGGTTTGTCCCAGGGATTACTCCCATGACACTATTAGACAGAGGCAGAGTAAACTAAACCTTAAAAAGGGCACAGTATACTCAATTCAAGGGGTGGCGTAAGCCATACAGAATCGGGCTAGGCTTAAAATTGCCCCAGGGCAGATAGCCTAGTATGAACCTATGAACCTATGAACATTTTGGGGTATGGGGCTACTGTTTCAGGCTTAAGCAACTTTGCCTTGATGGCATCTTTTTGGATGTCCACCAGTGATGTGGCTACCCAGGAGATCTGGAGTGTAAACTGGCATAGCTACTGCATTTTCCCTTGTGAGAGTATGAGGTCTCTGGGCAACCTCCATTTCTTGCATCAAAAGTAGAAAGACTCTGAATTTGGGGGTCATCAAGGGTGCCCAAAGAAGAGTAATTTCCATTTCTGTGTTTCCAAGTCTGTGACCAGTGACTCCATGGGGAATAAATTTGCTCACCTTTTGCTATGCTTTGGGGGGGGGGTCTTTTGAAAGAGGGGCACTAAAGACTTGGATGATGTGGGTTATTTTGCAAATCTTTTTCTTTTGTGATAGGCATTCAGCAAATCAGTGGTCAACTGGCTTCTGTGGCAGCATGACTCCTCTATGAGTCCTACCCCCCGTCTATGCTACATGTGCCTTAAGCACATTTCAAAGACATGTGATAAGTTTCACCCCCCCCCCCAAACTAGCAGCTAAAAGAAAACTATGAAGAACCGAGCCAAAGAGCCAACACTGCTACTTGAAGAGGAAGGAGTGCTTATGGTTATGTTATGGCCCTAATCCCTCCCTTTGTATGATGGTCTTTCAGAAGACTGGGTAGAAATAATGCCTATCCAGTATGGCATATCAATATATGTCCCGAGTAGACATGCTTACCCACCTCCAACCCAGCAAACTTCTGTGCAGGTTCTGACCTCTGTCAGAGTCCAATAAATCTGTCCATCATCATGCTAAACCCTCCCGTCCAAAGATAAGCTCGCTCATCCTCCTTTATCTGCACCATCACCATGTGCCCAGGCCACTAATCAAGCTCAGGTCACTTGGGTTGCAGAAAGGGCTTTATTCCCTATATGCCACTGGCAAGGCTTCTCTGTGATAAGTGGGTTGAGGACCCAGCTTACTATGACCGATTCTCTATTACACGATCGAAGACACTGTTCTTCAAAAGCATAATAGTCTAAATGAAAACATCGAAAACACATAACCGCGAACGGCCAAGTACGCAAATTTTTTCCTAGGGAAAAAATTCAGTTGGCCATTTCCACGGTTTGCCCTGTTCCCCAACGTTGAGCGATCTCGGAGTTAGTATATTTAGTTAGGGGGGTGTGGGGGGTGTGCCGGGTGTAGCCTCCCCCTTGATTAGGATTGGGAAGTGTGTTTCGTTGGTTTACGGGCTCGCAAATTTTTTCCCTAGGAAAAAATTCACGGACATGGTCGTTCGCTGTTATGTGTTTTCAATGTTTTAGGCTCAACTATTACACATTCAAAGAACATTGTCTTCGCATAATATAGACCCCTCTGACCTACCCCAGGGATCCTTGCTAACAGTGGGAGGGTATATGTGCCCCTATTGGCCAGTGTGTGCATGCAATAAAAGCCCAGCACCCCTGGGTCAGTAAGCGATTGGGTGGCTGTTACCTTGGATAGCTCTATTGAATGAAAGCTGGACGTAAAACCAACCAATCTGCCAAACATGAACTGAAAATTGCTATACTTAATGTAGGTTCACTAACAGGACACAGCTTGGAAGTTGATGACATGATGATACGGAGGAGGCTGGGCATCCTATATATCCAAGAGTTGAGATGGAAGGGCAGTGCAGCAAAGCCACTTGGCTGGGGATCCAGACTCTACTACTCACAAGGGGGACAGGCTAGAAATGGTCTAGGAATTGTGGTGAGAGAGAGGCTTCGGAAGGCAGTGAGGGATATCATCAGAATTAATGACAGACTGATGGTAAACAGACTCCATTGTAATGATAGGACAGTATTTATAATCTCAGCCTATGCCCTACAGCAGGGTTGTGATAGTGAGGAAAAGAGTGCATTCAGACAGCATTTGCAGGACCTACTAGATAAAGTAGGACAACATGAATGGGTGTTGAAAATGGGTGACTTGAATGCACATATTGGGAGAGACAGAACAGGATATGAGGACTGCCTGGGTCCACATGGGTGGGGCAACAAGAATAAAGAAGGAGAAGCCATTATAGACTTCTGTCTGGCAAATGGCTTGATAGCAGCCAACACATGGTTCAGAAAGAGAGAAAGTCACAAGATCATATACAAGAGTAGCCAACATGCAACTCAGGTAGACTTCTTCCGAGTAAGGAAAAGGTACTGGGGTAGAATCCATGATTGCAAAGTCATCCCCAGTGAAACCGTCAGTCCACAGCATAAACCACTAGTTGCCACAATCTGCTGCAAACAGTGGTCAGAGAAGGCTTTAAGGTCAGCAGAGACCAGGCTGAAGACCAGGAAGTTGACTGGAGAGAAAGTACAATAGTTCAAGGAATTACTCAGGGCTCTAGCACTCCAAGAAGAGGAGGTGAAGTTGAAGAAGAATGTCAGCACCTAAAAACCAGCATGTGTTAGGACTACAGAAAAGATATGTGGCTGAGCCAGGTGTGGAAATAAGGTACATAAGGACAGCTGGTGGTGGAATGCAGAAGTCCAGGAAGTCATCAAAAGAAAGAAGGACTGCAGGGAAAAGTGGGAGAGGACTACTAGATGGCTAACAAAGAGGCTAAGAAAGAAGTTACAATAGTAAATAATAGGACATCAGAGGCACTCTACCAGCTTCTGGAAAGTGTCTCAGTAAGTGGCACAAAGAAACTATATCAGGTTGCAAGACAAAGACAGAAAGATAAAGAAGATAGTCAGACACCCTTCATAAGGGATGCCAGCAACCATCTGCTCACCAGTCCACAGGACATCAAAGGCAGATGGAAGGAGTATTTCCAGCAGCTTCTGAAGGAAGAAAACCCCACAGAAGCTGTACTGCCCTTCAATGAGAGAAGAAGAGGAGCCCACCGTAGAAGATGTAAGAAGAGCACTAAGGAAAATAAAGTCAGGGAAAGCAGCAGGCTCAGATGAGGTCACAGCAGATATGATAAAGATACTGGATGAGATAAGGGAGAAATGGCTCCTGAGGGTACTCATAGCAGTGTGGAGCGAAAAGCATATTGCAGATGACTGGAGAATAGGCATACTCATGCCAGTGTACAAGAACAAAGGGGGCATCCACAACTGTGGGCAGTACAGAGGCATCAAACTCCTATCACATTGCATGAAAGTTCTGGAAAGGGTGATTGATAAATGGATACTCACAGTAGTAGAATGTAAGATGGGAGATGAGCAGTTCGGATTCAGATCAGGATGCAGCACAATTGACCAGATGTTTGCAGTGAGACAGATACTTGTGAAGAAGCTAGAGACGAGGAGAGTCCAACTGGGCATTCCTAGACTTGGAGAAAGTATATGACAAGGTCCCAAGAAAGCTGATCTGGGCAGCACTGTGGTGGTTTGAAGTTCCGGAAATATTGGTAGAATTAGCGCAGGCCATGTACAAAGACCCAATGACTCAAGTACAAACTGTGTTCTGCCTCACAGAAGGGTTCCCAGTGGGAGTGGGTATACACCAGGGTTCAGTTCTAAGCCCACTGCTGTTCATTCTGGTGATGGACTACATTAGCAAACATGTAGGAGGAGACAGATCAACAAAGTTGCTGTATGCAGATGATGTGGTATTATAGGCAGACTCTGAGCTAGAACTTCAGCAAAGAATAGGAAAATGGAATGCAAAACTGAAGGCACAGAAGATGAAACTAAGCACAGATAAGATGGTGGTAATAGCAGCAAACTGGGGAAATCAGAAGAATATGGTTCAGAAACCTAGGCCGTAAAGGCAGAACAGTTGAAGAAGCTAGAGGTGATGGAAATGAAGTGCCTGAGAAGGGTGATAGGATGCACACTGTGGGACAGATGAAGAAATGAGGACATAAGAGCAAAAGCCAAAGTAGCTCCAATTGCAGAAAGATCAAAGAGAACAGTTTATGGTGGTTTGGGTACATGTATAGAAAAGCAGAAGACAATCTGGTGAGAAAGATTTGGGACAAACAGCAAGAAGGTAAGAGGAAGCGAGGACATTCAGCAAAAAGGTGGATGGATTTGTGTGAAAGATCTGCGACAGTTGGGCATGTGTTGAAGAAGTCAGGAGTGTGGCACTGAATCGAGAGAGTTGATGACAGTTAACACAATACCCCAACCCCATGTAGAGAAAAAAATGGGAAAAAGGTGCATGATGATGATGATGATGATGATGATGATAATGGCTTCTCTGTGGTTATCTGCTGCAGGGAAGACTGTACAAGGATTCTTAAAGATACTTCTGTCATGACCTCATAGTCTCAACACATCTTCTAGGCACAGTGAATAGCTTTTAGTCCTGCTGTAGCATTTCTACTAATATGGACTGGAATGGAGGGAACATTGGTAAAACTGGAAAAAATAGAGAAAAGTTGAAGAAAATATTTTACCTGGGACTTTAAGCTTCAAACATAACATAACAAAACAAAAAGTGGCCCAAATATGTTCTTTCTTCAGTGAGCAAACACACTGCAGTGATGAAGAAATGAGAGATGGAAGTCGGCAGTATGATGGAACCAAGAGGGGAGGGACTGACCAGCTTGAAACCTTCCAGGTGCTGATTAGTCCTATTGCCTATGGTGCACAGTTTTGTTACTGAACGTGGATCACTTCTCACTAGATCTGATTATTATCTGAGCAGTAAAGCTTTTTAAAAGGAAAACTAACAGAGAACATTAGAAAGAAGTGCATCACAGTACCTACTATAAACAGCTGGGAAAGTTCCCAAGAGTGTTGTTGTTTGTCTTTCGGCTTTTCCCGGTAAGGGGTTGCCACAGCGGAACTCCGGTCTGCTAATGATTGGCAGTAGATTTTTACGAAACACCGAGGTGCCAGCTCAACGCCCAACCTTCAACGAAGGCACGCCCATTTACGCACGCATGTCTTTCGAATGCTACCCAACTGCGGGGAGGACATGCAGACTCCACACAGAAGGCACTCCCAAACCCAGCCGAGAATCGAACGGGAGAACCTCTTGCTGTGAGGTAACAATGCTACCGTCGTACCACTGTATCAGATTATATTTTTATACATGCCTAAGCTAAACTGGTTTCATGAAAAAAATGGTTTAACAGAACTGCTAAAAATTTATGAACAATTTGAATATCTCAGCTCAGGATGATTTTGCTTGAGATAGGCTGAAACCTGTTTCTAGACGTGTTTCATACAGTACTATGGAGCTGATTGAATTGTTCAGTGACACACTGTAAACATCACGGTTGCAAACTCCAATCAACTCAGTCTGCATGCTTTGCTTTGTCTTAAAGATTACCATTTTTTATAGTCTGTATTTGTGTGCATAAACATAGAAAAACATTGACTAAACTGATGAGTAAATTTATCTGCAAATCACTAGGGGCAAAGTATCTTAAAATAAACTATGTGTTTTGAGGAAACCAGAGTTTTACATGTGTTATTTTAGCACACCCTAGTGGCTCGTTGTTAACAGACAGAGACTACAGAGAAAGACTAGTTTAGTGAGCTGTATTTTCACACTATAACAACATTTTTTTAGAAAACTTAGGTTAAAACAAGTCAAATTAAAATTTTCTCCACAGTCACCATAAATGTATTTTGGAAACAAATTTTATTTAAAGTGTGGATTACCATTTACCACCAACCAGTGTTTTTATCTAGTTTCATGAAACATGGCTTGATATGCTTTCAAAATATATTTTAATACTCTTGTACAAAAACGTGTATTTGAGATGTCTGTCTAGCAACTACAGTCATTTTCTGGGAAGCCATGTAAGAGTAAAAACACATTGGCTTGTGTTAATTAGCACTTCACACATGTACTACCCATTTATAAAGACCCCTCTGCATGTCTTAATGTGGCAACACTGGTGTAGCCAGGATTATATCTGCAAACCATGCTGCAAGGCTTTCATTTTGAAAAGAAGTATTTTGCTCAACTCGAGCTTTCTGTTTGCCCCACACTCAGATTTGTAATATGGTTTTGTTACTCTGAATATGTAGATCCATTCAGCTGGACACACCTTCATTCTTCCTCAGTACTTGGAGTAAGAATAAGGCATTCCACAAGATACCATCACAGAAAAATACACACAGCTGAATTAAAAATATGTACATGGTAGACATCAAACAAGGTAAATACATTCAGGTGTATGCTTGTTTTATTTCTAACTTTTCAGTGAAACCGTGCATTGAGAGAACAGAAGTATGGAGGTTTAAGTGTTTCATCTTTTATTACATATTTAAAATATACACCACAGACAAAGAGAATGTGTGCAAGTTGTACCTCTCAAAACAATTTCACAGAATGACCAGATTTTTACCTCGTATTTTCAGTTTGTTCCAAATAAAATTTCTGGATTTCTGGACAACATCTCTGAGGATCAAAGTCACTAAATAACGACAGACATTTGAGTTTCAGATTTCACATCTTTCAGAAAATACATGTTATTCTAGCAACTTTTTAAGTTTTTAAAAGCAATATTTAAAACATATTCCCGATTTTGGTCCTTTGCTCCCACGCCCCACCCCACAACCCCACCCCCGTTAACTGTGACTTTCTCCGGAATTCTTATGCTGAGGTAAGGGTGTGTGTGTGTGTGTGTGTGTGTGTGTGTGTGTGTGTGTGTGTGTGTGTGTGTGTCTGTGCTCAATTATAGAAGAGCAGTAGCTCAAAAGTTTTGTTTGCAATTCAGGATATTCTTGCTACACTTCTGTAGCTCATCCATTTGGAAAGATGCACAACCAAAGTGTTTGGGTGTGGATTGCTGCATGTCCAGTAAATCCGGTTTCATTTTGCAGAAACACTCAGCTGCAGGAGGAGGAGGAGGATACAGACAGATCCAGGTGGAAACAGCAAAATGATTCATGGTTTTGGAGTGTCAGAACATCTGTTCTAAATAAAATAAGCTTAAGAGATTTATTAAATGAAAGAATGGACTGTAAACACTAGTAGAAGAAGACAAACAGACATTTATGGTGTTTGAACACCTAAGGCAGGTTTCACAAAGAATATGCAGTGGGTGCCATTGAGATCTACATGTTCATTATAAAGATAGATCTAACAAGAGCTGTATGATTCATAAAGAGACATGCCAAATAATGCATTGGACCATATCTTCTGAAAATTGTGTGGATTCTGTACAGTCCAATGATAGATTACCTGACAGAGCAGAAATGTACCTAAAATGTAGTGTGGCAGACAGAGATCTTGCATAATGAATAAGATGCAATGAAAGTGCATCTGATATTTTCTGCATTTCTTCCTAACAAATTCACTTCTGAATTAAAGAACAAGTTAGCTGCCTACCATTTCATTAGCTCTAACTCTATCCTCATTTGTGTGACCTAAACTTTACAATATATGCGAGGCAGCTTTCATAACAAGAATAAAGGTCTCCGTGCAGAAACAGCAATATAATGCAAATAACTGCATAATGATCTGTCTTCCTATCAAGGCTTGTGTCTTTGTAGGTTGGGTTGGCTGACCAGCATAATATCAGATTCCCACTCATTGATTCATAGGTATTTACTAGGCTAATGACCACAAGGGCATTTTTAAGCCTAGCTAGGCATCCCAAATCTCTGACAAGTTCTGATACCCTTGATAAGTGTAAGCATGGGCCTGGGAGATGAGACATTTATAGGTTACCTGTTTGCATTAGAGAAATAGGTGCCAAACCAGAGATGAATTTCTGGTTTCTCATCCAATTATCCAAGTTGCACTTGAATTGGGTTAGGGAGGAACTCTGCTTCACATTGATGAGGAGCCTGTTCCATAGATGGGGTAGCCTCTGAGATACATACCTATCTCTCCAGCAGGTCCTGTGTATATCACAGGCAAGGTTTAAGTCTTTAGAACAGGTAATTCTGGTACTGTTTGTTTTATGGATATGCAGGAGGTCCATCAGAGTGGGATATGACACTGACCTTTATGCCAAGCATAGATCTTCCCTCAAAAGCCTGTAGGAGACAGAATACAGGCATAGGGCCTTGAAGTGATCTGCATAGGACATATTACTTATGCCCTGTATTCTTGTAGTAAGGAACCTCTGTGGACGTTCCAGTTGTTGGATATGCTTGGTTAGGTACATAACCAAGCATATCCAACAACTGGAACGTCCACAGAGGTTCCTTACTACAGTGTGAGATTCAATGACAGCTCCTAATTTGCAATCATCTGCAAATTTAGTCTGCCAGAGATCACTGACATTGGTTTTGACTTCTGAGAAGTAAATGCAAAAAGCAGTGGTCCAAGAACTGATCCCTGGGGGACTCCACTTGTGACTTGCCTCTTTGTAAAGGTAGTCTCCCCAATTCTAACTTCCTGGGTCCTGTGAGCCAGTTGGCTATCCACTGGGTGACATATGGGATGTTCATCGTGTTACACTGCTGCAATCATTACACTTGGGTTATCCTGCCGTCAGGCGGTCCCGCAGTTGGCCCGAGTTCCAGAGTCTTGGTCCGGCGTCGGTTGCTGTCACCTCTTCCCTGACGTCAGTGCGCCAGGGATATATAAGATGCATCCGACCCCATTTTCTTCAATCTTTCTTGCCGTGCGGTGCCCGAAGCAAAAGCAGTTCACAAATGCCGGTCGGCTGACTCCTGAGATTTTCGAAGTCAAATTTCAGATCCAAAGTCTTCCATAAAGCTAAGTACCCCGTTGGGGAAACTTTTTTCTTGCCTCAGACCGATATCAGAAAAAGTTAATAATTGCATTTCTTGTGGGAAGCAAATACCTCATAAGAACTTCCACTCTTACTGTATTCCATGCCTAGGCCGTGATCACAACGTCACTAGTTGTCGGTTTTGTGCCAGATTTAACAAATGCACTATAAAACGACGTTTTGATTTTGCTTTGCACTACTTTGGCCGAAGGTTCAATTATACAATGCTGTCGGATCAACCGATGACCGCAATTCATAAAAAGCGCAAGGATAGAGACAGGCATCCGAGGTCCAAAACCGACGACGAAACCTCTTCTAGGCCAGTCGCTGGTTCACCGGTTCTCAGTGAGGTGCTTTCGCAGCCCCTGACACCCGCTACCTCAGAGTCACAGGCTGCCTCCGACTCCCACGTGGAGACAACTAGGCCTCTGGAAACTCAGGGTATTGGGCCTATGGAAACTAATCCCTCAGATGGGTCCGGAGCCGCTGAGCAGGCATCGGCTTCTGAGGGTGTTTTCAGACCTTCACAACTTACCATTAAAGCACCAGCCAAGACAAAAACACCATTAAAGTCAAAGAAGCAAGTACAGCATTCTCCTGGACAGTCCTCCATGCCTAAGAAACAGATGCTCAAAATGGCCGAAGTCCTCATTACTCTAATCAGGGGTTCCCATCCCCCTCCTGAGAAAAGGCCTAGGCAGGATACAGACTATGATTCCTCTGATCAGGTTTCCATTTCCTCTAATTCCTCCTCAGACCAGGGAAACTCTCTACCCCCCTATGATTACTCTGATGCTGAAGAATCTATCCCTTCAGCCTCTCCTCCTGAGGATTACTCTTTTGGAAAAACTTTACATACCATGAGGGAGCATTTCCATTGGGAAAGTCAGGATTATTCTGAATCCAAGAAAAGGCTCAGGGACTTCCTTTTATTGCCTCAACACAGGCCCCTTGCTATTCCGCCTGTGTTAGATATTGTGGATGATGATGTGTTCTCTGAATCCAGCTTATCTCCTGATTCTTTGCCCCCTGCACCAGCCAAACCAGATAGGTACTATATAGTCCCTGACTCTCACAAGTTTCTTTATAAAAACCCTTCCGCTGACCCAGAAACCATTTCCCAGGGTCCCAAAGGGGTTAAGGCTTCCATTGCAGACAGAGATTCTAGAGCATTGGATAGATGGTGGAAGAAAGTTTATACTTATGCAACTTTAGCAGTAAGGGCTTTAAATTGCCAGTTTCACATGCTTAAGTACCAACAATATTTAATGGCTTAGTTAAAACAGAAAATGCTTACAAGCTCAGAAGCTCCTGACTATAAAGAAATGCAGGATTTATTGCATGCGGTTGAACAGGTGGAAAAACATACTCTGCAATGTGGTTTTGTTTCTTTAGAAGCCTCTTGTAGAGCCGCAGTTACAGGTTCTGTGATTCGAAGACATGCTTGGTTAAAAGAACAGAGTTTACCTGATCATGTTCAGGCAAAATTATTGGATGCTCCTTTACAGCATGATACATTGTTTGGTGTTAAGGCAGAAGAGGTGTTAAAGAAAATGGAGGATAAAGTTAAATCTATGCAAACAGTCAAAGATTTCTTACAGGTACAGCCATGTCGATTTAGTAGAAATTGGCCTACAAAGAATTGGTCCTTTCCAGAGAGACAGATACAGACGCCCAAGAGGCAAATCTCAACCCCAAGGCTCTAACAGACAATGACAGTGGGGTACTTCAACCCCAAAAGGAGGTGAGGACAAATCTCAACCATACAGGAAACAGTCACAATGACTTCCCCCTTCGTACGCCAAGCACTTGCCTTTTGGCAGCACCCTTAGGGGGAAAACTAGCACTTTTTTATCAAAATTGGCAAACAATCACCCAAGACAAATGGGTTCTGAATATTGTGTCTCAAGGTTACAGGTTCCACTTTCACACCTTACCAAGGCTAAAAGGAATGCCAAACCTGCCACAAAATCAATGGGCAGAGGCTCAAAAACAAATATCAGCCCTCATGGACATGAGAGCTATTCAAAAAGTACCACAGCAGGAACAAGGACAAGGATTTTACTCAAGACTCTTCCTGGTCCCCAGAAAGGACAATGCCTGGAGACCCATACTAGACCTTTCAACTCTAAATACTTACCTGGATGTTCCGAAATTCAAAATGTTGACACTACAGCAGCTTCTTCCCATGCTGGGCAAGAAGGCTTGGCTTGTTACGCTGGATCTCAGAGGCATACCTGCATGTTCCTATCAGACAAAATTGCAGAAGATACCTCAGATTCAAAGCTGGTACAATGCACTACCAATTCTCTGCACTGCCCTTTGGCTTATCTACTGCGCCCAGGGTCTTTACAAATTGCCTGGCACCAGTAATTGCATTTTGCAGACATAAAGGAATTCAAATATATCCATACCTGGACGACTGCCTCATTCAAGCAGAGACAAAGGACATTCTTCTAAAGCATCTGGCATTTATAAAAAGGTTGCTAATTTCTCTAGCGTACACAGTAAACGAAAAGAAGTCAAAACTAGTGCCCTCGCAACAGATAATATTTCTGGGTGCCAGCTTAAATACAACGGCCCAGATGGCTTATCTTACACCAGACAAACAAGGACAACTGACTCAATATTTTCAACTAATGGCAAAAAAGTCCCATCTCCCTGCAAGAAAAATTCTGCAGGCCCTGGGATTCATGGCATCCTGCATACTACTAATTCCATATGCCACACTGCATATGAGGAAATTACAGTGGTACCTAAAAAGTGTTTGGACTTAGCACTCTCACAGCTTAGAAGCAGTAATACCAATAATTCCCTGCCTACAACAGGAGTTTCGATGGTGGGCACAGGCATGTCACCTCAACAAGGGTCAGCCTTTCACTCTACCCAAAGCCAGGCAGACACTAACAACAGATGATTCGGACTACACCTGGGGAGCACACATGGCAGGAAAATGTATTCAGGGCAAGTGGACCACAGGCCAAATGCATCTTCACATCAATCAAAAAGAGATGTTGGCTGTTCAAAATGCCCTAACAGCTTTCAAGGACCTTCTGCATCCAGGACATTTATTACTAGACAGACAACACCACAGTAATGTGGTACATAAACAAACAAGGGGGAACTCATTCTTACCCCCTATGCAGGCAAGCCATGACCTTGTGGAACACAGCTCTAACTTATCAAGTTCATCTGCAAGCACAATTCCTGCCAGGAAAGAAAAATACTCTGGCAGACGATCTAAGCAGAAATATCATGGACCCTCACGAATGGAAACTGAATCCACAAATCTTCAACATGGTAACACAAAAATGGGGATGCCCAGACATAGATCTTTTTGCCTCCCCACTGAATTGCCAACTGCAAAAATTCTGCACAAGGACTTATCACACACAAGCATGGAAAGTGGATGCTCACTTGTTCAGCTGGAAAAGCCTAAAAGTTTATGCCTTCCCACCACTGCCTCTCCTTTCAAAGGTACTCCTACAAGCCAGACTAGAAAAACCACAGATGATCCTGATTGCTCCAGACTGGCCACACCAGCACTGGTACCCAATCTTAAAGAACTTAGCTCAAGGCCCTCCATGGATTTTGCCTCAATTTCCACACCTTCTGACTCAACAAAACAATCCTGCACGGTCAGCTCAAAACCCTAAACCTAGTTGCATGGCAGATTCATTAGTCAAACAGGCAGCACCGCTTTCTAAAGCTGTTATGGATGTCATTTTGGAGGCCAGGAGGCCCAGCACCAGGAAATCTTACTCAGAAAAATGGAAGAGATTCTGCGCCTGGAACCAGGCTCACAGCCTTGACCCTCTTGTCCCAAACATTCCTCAGATTTTGCAATACTTAACTGAGATGATGGACAAAGGCCTATCCTTCTCATCAATTAAGATCCACGCCTCTGCCATTTCAGCACATTACAACATGGATCCTCCTTTATTCTCTCATCCCCTGCTAAAGCAGTACCTCAGAGGGGCTAAAAACATAAGACCGCCCTGGAAAGCACCAACACCAACTTGGGACCTCAATTTTGTTTTGGAAAAACTGACCCTGCCACCTTTTGAGCCAGCCAATACAGCCGATCTAAAATTTTTATCATGGAAAACAGCTCTGCTCCTGGCAGTAACTTCAGCATGAAGAGTTTCAGAGCTACAGGCATTAGTGGCAGTGGAACCTTTTATAATTTTTCATCAGGGCAGGATTTCTTTAAGCAAAAACCCTACCTTTATGCCAAAGGTGGTATCTAGTATGGCTCTTAACCAAACCATCCATTTGCCAACCTTTTATCCAAACCCCCAGAATAAAGGGGAGAAACTTCTGCACTCTTTGGACATACACAGGCAGCTATGCTTTTACTTGGACAAAACAAAAGCTTTCAGGAAAACTGACCAACTGTTTGTAGCATATGCTGCAGGATCACAGGGCAAGGCTATTTCAAAGCAGACTATCTCCAAATGGATAGGACACTGTATTCATTACTGCTACACACAGCATGGGAAATCTGTCCCTAATAACATTAGGCCACATTCTATCAGAGCAACAGCCACTTCAACAGCCTTTCTCAGAGTACCAACCAAGGAAATTTTGGAGGCTGCAACTTGGAGTTCAGTGCACACCTTTACCAAGCATTACCACTTGCCTCTTTACTCTAAATCCAGAGCAGGATTTGCCACTGCAGTTCTGCAGGGCCTCATAGCCAATCCAAACTCTTTATAGACCAGCCACCCAGCCTCAGCTTTGGGATTCTACCCAAGTGTAATGACTGCAGCAGTGTAACACGATGAACATAGTACAGTTTTGTACCTACCATAAATGTAGATGTTCGAGTGTTCACACTGCTGTAGTCTAGGTTACCCTCCCTCCATCCTCTCTGTCCTACCTGGAATGATCTATACCTTTCTATCATATACAACCTTTGTGGTGTATTTGTTGGTAACTGATGGTATTGTCTTTATTTTATATATATGTTTTATTAGCAATATGTATTGCCTACCTATTTGGGGGCACCGGACATCTGGGGCAAGAAAAACTGAAGAAAATGGCGTCAGATGCATCTTATATACCCCCGGCGCACTGACGTCAGGGAAGAGGTGACAGCAACCGACGCCGGACCAAGACTTTGGAACTCGGGCCGACTGCGGGACCACCTGACGGCAGGATAACCCAAGTGTAATGACTGCAGCAGTGTGAACACTCGAACATCTACATTTATGGTAGGTACAAAACTGTACTTTTGTACCTATCCTCTTGAGTTTGTCAACAATGCCTGAGTTGGGTATTGTGTCAAATGCCTTGGCCAGATCAAGGTAGGCAGTGACTCAGGTTTATAATCCATTCTGCTCACTAGAAGGTCAGCTAGAGAAAAAGATTATGCATCCCATTTTATTCTTGGTTGCATGGCAAATCAATTTTCTAAGGACACCTGCTGGAAGATGAAGTCTCTCACTTTGGTGATATTTGCAAGTCTGTGGAGGCAGAGGATGTTTATGGCCATTATGCTCTACCACCACTCAAAGAAACAACAAGAAATAATGTCTGACAGGAAGTTCCCGAGGTCGGAGCATCCCCATTTAATTCCCACCATTAAAGACGGCTGGCTCTGGTCTAGGAGGTAATCCTAGATGTTATCTATGGGTGAAACATGATGTGTTAAGGGTACAGGCTGCACTGCTTATACAGGAATGATGGGCACACATTCAGCCTCTTACCTCAAGAAGGCAAAGCCAAAAATATGAACAAAGGCCTTTTAACAATCCATGCTATGCATTTAGAAACTGAAAGGATAAAGGGATTTGAATAAATATTTATTAAATATGCAGCTGTAATGTCTCGTATTTGTAGACTACACTGTATCATCAGAAAATGACTAATTTTAGTAGTGACAGGCACATTTCTGTACAACATTGGGGATGTTATAAGGTATGGGTCGACAGAAGGTGAAGGAAAACATGCAATATAAGACAAGTCCCAGGGCTTATAAAACCTATAATTGTTTGTACTTTAGTGCCATGAGGATAGTCCTGTTAAGGATTAACATACAGTCCTCCCCAAGCTTACCCAGTTGCCAGTACTATCTTGCTTGAATAAGCTGCAGCATGCATTTCTTAGACACTTCTCCCCATATATCATTTCCTTATAACAGAAGGCATTTGAGAAACTCTTCTACAGAACCACTTCAATTACTCAGTTATGCATGAAGGACAGAATATACAGATATATGGCAATATAACAAAAGTGTAACGATGATATCTTTCACTGGATGACAGGAGACTGCCTCCTGTGAGTGTAGAATGTGTACTTTTGCTGATAGCCTGTGTTTTACTACTGCAACATATAGTAGCATGGCCTTCCTAGTGCAGTGCTAAGAAGCAGGCCACAGCTATTGTAATATCCCTGTCCTGCACATAAATGTATCACTGACTGCAGAAGTATATGTAGCTCTGAAACACCAAGTAATGGTGGTGACAACAGTGTTTTCCTTATCCTGCAAGATGCTGGATGTGCAGCAGTAGAAATGTACATTGCCTTCTTATTAGCATTTGGCCCTGCACTAACATACCGCAATGTCATGGACACTTCTGTTCACATAAATTATGGAGAACATTGTGTAAATGTAACCACATAACTGATACAAACTTGGATAAAGGACAAATTAAACATGAGTGAGTGTGCTTTGCAGTACACTGATTACCCTCTGTTTGCAGTGGCAATGAAATCTCACATGCAGTCCATACAGCCTACCTTGACCTTGCAAAAGCTTTCGACACAATACCCCACTCAGGTATTATAGAGAAACTTACCAGCTTAAATGTAAACCCATATGTCACAAGATGGGTTGCAAACTGGCTAAAGGACAGAACCCACAGGGTCAGAGTTGCTGGCACCACGTCAGACTCCAAGCCAGTCACAAGTGGTGTCCCACAGGGCTCAGTCCTTGGCCACCTGTTGTTCGGCATCTACTTTTCAGAAGTACAGGCAAACATAGGAGGACTATGGCTGACAAAGTTTGCAGATGACTGCAAACTGGGCGCCATAGTGGAAAGTACATCGGACACAGATATCCTTCAGAGGGGTCTCACGGAAACTGATAGCTGGTGCCAGAGCCATGGCCTGAAGTTAAATGCCAAAAAATGTATAGTCATACCCTTCAGGAAAAACAAGGTAACCCCAAGCTACCATATAGGTGGAAATCCACTAAGCACAGAAGAGGTTATCAGGGACCTGGGGACCCAGGTTGACAGTGGCCTTTCTTTTGACACTCACATTGCTAAAGTGGTTAGAAAGACCTTCTACATTGCCCACCTGATCATGAAGGGATTCACATCCAGATCAAGTGAGGTCATTGTTCCCCTGTACTCTTCACTTATCAGACCAATGATCGAGTACAATGCCCCATTCGGGATGTATCTCACCCGACACCTGCAGCAATTGGAGAGACCCCAAAAGTTCCTCACCAAAAGGATAAAGGGATTCCAAAATCTGTCATATGCTGCCAGACTGAAGAAACTCCAGCTCTATTCAGTCGCATACCATCTGCTCAGAGGTGACCTGTGCCTGACATACAAGGCCATGTCCAACCCGGAATTAATGGACATGCTCCACCTCAAAAAATCCAAATCTACCAGATCCACTAGAGCAAGCGACTTAAACCTTAGCACGGATATAAATAAGACATGCTGGAGGGATAGATTTGTCACTCAGAGACTCCCTATGCTGTGGAATAAAATCCCGGTCCATGTGAGGCAGAGCACCTCACTGGCTCTGTTCAAGAGAAATCTTGACCGGTGGATGGGAGATCATAGGTTTACCCCGGGAATCATCTCTGTGTCACTGCTGGACAGAGGCAAAACAAACTAATGGGCACAATATTTTTTAACATAAGGGGTGGTGTAAGCCACAAAACTTTGGGCTAGGCTTATAAATGCCTTAGGGCAGATAGCCTAGTATAAACCTATGAACCTATGAACCTATGAACCTATGAACCTATGTATGGATGACTTTTGTTGTGGTGTTTGTGATTAAAGCATTGCTGAACATTCATTAATATATGGTGTGATGCCCCTCCTCTGGACCAGTAATCAAGAATCCTGAATCTTCACTACTGACACCTTTGAGGGATGTTCACTTGGAACACAAATGGATACATAGTATTTCCTGATGTAGCTCTCTGCACCAAGCACAATTTCCCTTAGCACACAGGGAACACACTCAATCTAGGGTCTGGGTTCCCTCCTCTATCTCCAGGCCCCCAGTAAGACTCGTCACTCAGCTGAGTGTCCCAGACCAAGTCCTCCACACCCTCTCTGTGAAACCAGTGCTCTATGTCCCTGCTCCAAGTAGCTGACACAGAGAATTGATTTTCTCTGTCTCATATGCACACACACACACACACACACACACCTGGGAAAGACTGGCGCAGACTTACTAACTATGCGCCTCTGCCCAGGCTATAAGATACCCAAAGCCAGCTACTCTAAGGCTCTTACAAGAGTACCCAATTATACTGTCTAAAATTGATATTAATAGAAATGGTAATGTTGACCAAACAGCAAGGCTTTGAGGAGTAGCCACAATGTCACCAAATAAATATAAGCACTCTCAAAGGTTAAAATGTTCTCTAAAAGAGCAGCCACAATGAAAAGTTTAAATATATTTAATAATAAATAATTACTGAATATTTATTTACAATAAACACCAGAGTTTCAGCCACAGGAAGTATTAAAATAATTCAGATGAATAGATTCACACAGATAATGAAGGAAAAAAAAAACATACTTAACTAATCTCATTATATTTTCCTGACTGATCTAAAGAATTACTATTCCCTGGTTACTTACTAAAGCAAGGCAAGATAAAGTCGGTGAGTGATCCTTCTATGTCAGGTTTCAAAAACAGACTGCCCTGAGACTTCAGTCTCATCAAGTATTAAAACATCATTTCAAGGCTGGATTACAGAATGGCATCATATGCATCTGACTTCTGGTTCCCATTCTAACCCCTTTACTAGAAACTGAACCAGAATGTCACACACATGCGTTACCATACCCTTCCAGGGTAGCAATTAGTTCACTGCTAAGAAAAATACAGCAGGATTCCTAGTCCTTGTGTTTACAGACATTTTGTCTCTGGCTGCAATCAGAACTGTATTATACAATCTTTATGGCCTACCAGGTAATTTAATTTCAGACTATTTTTCAAAAGTTAGCTGGACTCAGATTAACCTCTTCTCTTCCAGTATCCTCTGTTACAATATTAATTTCAGCAGTTATACTACAGTCTGACATACAGATGTATTTCTTTTTTTCTGACCAACAGGACCCACTGTTAGTTGTTGTTGTGTCTTTCGGCTTTTCCCGGTTAGGGGTCGCCACAGCGGAACCCCGGTCCACTAATGATTGGCAGTAGATTTTTACGTGCAGAGTTGCCAGCCCTGACGCACAACCTTCAATGAAGGTATGCCCATTCACGCATGTCTCCACACAGAAGACACTCTAGCTGAGAATCGAACAGGACAACGTCTTACTGTGAGGCGACATCGCTACCGCAGCACCATTAGTACATTTTTTAATACAAGCAGCTTTACAAATACATTTTCAATACAAGCACTTATACAAATCAGTTTGATATACAAATGACATATAATTCTTTACAAAACTCCAGCTAGCTAGCTATGCTGATATGTGTTACACATCCACTGCTCTACTTCTCCTGGCATAGCTGGCAGTACCTCACATTGTTACATGTGGACACAGAGCATTACATGTCACTGAGCATGCAAGACTAAGGTGGATGTTTGTGAAACATCAGGGCAGTTCCCTGGTGTTCTGAGGTCAGCTAATATGGTGGGAAACCTCACTTGAAGTTACCACAAATGTATGACAAACTGCAGAGCTATACAAACTAGCATCTTAAAAGAAAAAATTATCATGCAATGCAAAAAAAAAAAAAAAAACTACAAGGGCTGGTTTCAGAAATGATTCCTGGCACCTCAATAACAAAGTCTTATTCGGGGAACTTCCACCCTCAATTCCAAAGCATTTCAAAGTCCTGCTGTGGTTGTATCTCCAACCAAATAAACTCTGTCTTACCATGGTCTTCATGGTTTCCCTCAGGTTAACCATGGTGTTTGCAAATTATACCTGGTAACATTTTTGAGTTGCCACAATACACAGAATGCCAACTGCATAAACAAGCAAACATATATACTCACTCCACTGACTTTTAGATGTAGGTATGCACAGTGATATCACAGTAAGAATCTGGCACATTTCACTATACTTGGCTATAAACAGAAGTGGATACGTGCTTCTTTTCATGCCAGGATTCTGGCACATGTCCAGACTACATGTTCACTGAATTGTCACTACATAAAACATAAAATGATAGATTTTTCTCCTTAAAAGAGATGTTTCTGTCAAAGCAGAAATGACACTTATTCACTAAACACAGCAACGTGTTGTGGCCAATTTCACACTAAGTTACATTCAGATTGTTAATAGAATGTCAGTATTGTGTGCATTTTGTACTGACTGCACAAGCATAATCTCTTGAGAATTTTACTAAGAACTGGTAGATAAGTACTGACATATGACCTTTTTTGTAACACTATCAAATGCAATTTTAAAAGCATCTGACAGTGACTGCCTGGCATATTCCATTACACTTGGTTTTCACTAAGATTTGGTAAATGACTTTTCTATACAGTGGGAAATGTAGCATACTGTCTACAATATGTGCGTCAATCTGTCATTGCATTAGAAATAAACATGAAACATATTTTTCCCAAACAGGAAAGTTGAGATTTACACTAGTCTTGGAAAAAATACAGCCTTGTGTGCAGTGACACATATTACATGAGGCTGTTAGTTGGTGGATCAGAACAATATTACTTGTTAATGAGCTATGCCCAGAGGCCATGGTTTGATTCCCTCAGCCTCAGTTTTTCCAGTCTGTGACTATGCAAATTGACTAACAGGCCCTGTCCGAAAAAGGTCCGTGGGGTTCAATGTCCAACCCTGGTTAACAAATATAAAAAATAAATAAGATAAAATTGTGTGCCCCTACACTTGAAAGTACCAAATAATGGCATTCTGTAGCTCTGCAGTTGTAATCAATTTTTCTATGAAATTTGCTAGAAAATTTTCAAATAGTTTCAGAGATATGAGGTCAAATTTAAAAGAATGAAGCACCATAACAGATCATGTTAACCAGTAGTTACTTCCTGTCCTGAAGCAAGGAAACTGGCACAAACCCTACATTAGAAGCCAGGTTAAGGAAACAAAGTTAGCACTGTAACTGCCATCTAACCAAGTAGTATGGGATGTGCAAAAGCAAGATAAAAGCTTATTGTGGTGGAGCAGTAGTCTGTCTTTGCACCGTTAATAGTGTATTACACCACTTACTCAGAGATCTCTCAGGAATCTGCCACACTACAGGCATTCAAAACCAAACTAATGAGCACATGTTGACAGACTTCAAATGCTCATGCTTTCAAGTTAATGGCCAATTGTTGGCTCTAATGCATAAGTCAGTCCCTTAAGTTGTCATTATAACTTATTAAGCTTATGTAACTGCTACATTGTGAGATTTCTACTTTCCCGGCTGAGACTGAAGTGGTTCCAATGGGATCAGTGCTCTACCCCAGTTAAATTAAAAATAAACTGTTATACTGTAAATATGCATGTTCTACACTTTAAACGTCTTGTTACTGTGTAGTTATTGAAACTGACCACTTGTCCTCTGTCTACACTTGTAATACTGCTGGGTATCTATAGAATGCCTCTGTCTGTACAATGGAATCACTGTTTATTTTGCCTTCAGGCTAGGGTCATGTCTGAAAAGAGTCTGATGACTGATCTACTTATGTAGTTACCAGACTTGAAAGAAATAAATTAATGAATTCTAGGTGGTCAGATACAGAACACTGAAAACAATTCAAAATGTTACTCTGCAGGTAAAAGTGCAGATAGCTCAAATGGCTTAAAAGCACATCTTACCTGACAATGTCTGGCACAGATGTATCTTCTGAGAAATGTGAGGAAACTGCAGGGTCAGTAAACTCTGAGGATATCCATGAATAATCATCTGATATACTGGAAGTCACAGATACAAATGACTACGTTTGATGTAATTTGTCTGTTGTGGGCACAGGTAGAGTATCTGCTAGATATATAAGCTATTTAAAGCACTAAGAATCCAAGGAAGAAAAATCCATCAATGGTAAAGCTTGAAAAATCAGAAGTACAAATATAAATGTTATGATCCAAAAAAGACTATTTAACAGCACACACGATGGTGGTATTTCTTTTTATTGTAAGGTATGATGATTTATGCTGGCATATAATGGACATATTTAATAGTGGAGTAGCAATGTAGAACCTCTTGTAGCACCTAAAAACATAATTCTGAATGTAACTAGTACCAAACACCAGTGGACGAACAGTACACAAAGCTGGAGGCAATCAACATATAAATATTCTGTTCTGTAAAGAACTGAGGTAACTGCTGATGACAGACAGTTGGTAACATATGTTTCCTCCCACACAGCCATAACACACATGCTTCACTGAACTGCATGCCCTGTCATAGTCATGCAGTTGTATATTCCTTCACCTTAATGCCAACCTGTTTGTATTCATAGGATGCAGCTGTGCCTTGCCATATTACTGCAGATGTGGTATAGAATGTTCTTCCTTGATGATCCAGGCTCTCACATGGTTGCTCTATTTTTAAAAGTGCAGGTGCACATATGTACATCTTTTCAAAAAATAGGACAAAACTCAATATCACAAATAGATCTTTGTCTATAAGAATAAATACAATTTTAATCATATATTTACTCCATATAGAAATTCCACTTCACTCTTTAAATCCCTCCAGTGTAATATAAAAGCCAATTTTCTGAAATTAAGGTGTAGAACACCTCATGAAATGCCTAACCCAATGATTCCAGGAATCCTCCAGTTCAGTGTGAAAAACAGAGTTCCCAGTTAGCACACTTATGTACTTAATATGCACCGCCTTTAGTTATCGTATCCTATTTTTTAAATGCAACATACAGTAACACACATTATTCCCAATTATCTTAAAATTTCAATTAACTTCTACATTCAGTCCAAATGGTTGACATGCATTATATTCTAAAATAAAATAGCTTTCTTTGTAGAATAACCATTATTTTTAGTCTTGTCCCAAAAAAAAAAAAAAAAACCTTTTTTGTAGCAATTCCACAAATTCAAATTCATGCAGGTCATGACTCACTTCCACAAAATGTCTTTCTTAAGGACTGTTCTGTCATTTCCTTAAATCCCCTAGATGTCCCAGTATTATTTTTTATTGCATGTTTTGTTTCACATATACACACCATTTTTCTAACACCCCATAACTGTGACATACTTGCATTCATCAAATTTTCTTCATTTATCTTACAGTTTTCGCTTTTCATGGCAATCACAGATCCCACAATGTCCACATTACAAACTGGTGTTTCACTCCTTCTCTGACTATACAACTTATAATTACTATGTACTGCCATATCAGCTGTAATTAAGCCTCTTTTATAGGCAAATTAAGGAAAAGAGAACTCAAGGTTCTTAATTCTTCATCTGTTAGTGGAATAGTTCACTTCCTTACTATTAAAGAAGCCAGTTTGTGAGTACAGAAGCTATATGTAGCTACACATAAGGCAGACTGTAATTTCTATTTCTACCTTCTTGTCCAGTAATTTTCTTTACTCTGATGTGGTGGTCATATAAACAGTCATTTTATGGCTTGTAATAGGTGGTTCATAATGTAACTTCTATTGCATAATTCAGAACAAAAAAAAAAATTTGCCCAGTAAATGCTGAGTCTTTGAGAATAATTATTTTACTCTGACCATCTGCCCATAGGGTAAGGAGTCTACCTCAATGCACAGAGATGACTACTACTTGCATGCAGGAATTTTACAGATCGTTTCCCTTCTATTTATTTTTGTATAAATATGTTCAAATTCATTAAGTGATCTAAATCTGAAATCATACCTTCTCTTTTGAATATTCAAATAAAAATTGCAGACCAAGCCTATTTTCTTAAATTTGGAATTGTTCAGTTTTATCCACTTACACATTAACTATAAAAATTAAATCATAAATAAAGTGGTCATAGGATACAATACAAATCTTCAACATCAAAATAATAGTAAATATTTTCATTCTCAAAATGAATCATAAGCAAATTCACACACGAGGGAGTAAAACTTGCCCCCATCCCTGTTCCACATAAATGTAAAAATATTCATCAAATTAAAAAAAGCATTACTGTAAATTTATTAAATTAATTATAAATACTCAGTGAAGAATCCCCCAGGTGTTTCTGTACTGCTTCTAAAACATCACAATGTTGTATCATAAATACTCAGTGAAGGATGAGGAATGAGGTTTAAAAGAAGGTAGGATTTGAACGAGCTATGTAATGTCTGACAGTGACTGGAGAGATTACGTGTGATGTATAATGTTTGCAACTAAAAATATGTCAATATGGTTTGTTTTCAATTATATAAATGCATGACTGCTGTTTCATAACTGATAATTTAATAAAGATGTTTCTTGTTTAATTAAAAAATAAATAAATGAATACTCAGTGAAGAATCTTCCAGATGTTTCTATATTGCTTCTAAAACATAATGTTGTATACTACATACAGATGTTTCACACTAGCCAACAATATCCTTTGTTCCACTTATTTTTTTTTGTAAGTCCTTCCTGTATAAAATAAAAGTTCAGTTTCTGAAATGTAGGTGTATAACACCACCTGAAATGTCTCACCCAATGATGCCAGGAATCAAACAGTTCCCGCTAGAATGGATCTCCATAAGATGGTGCTGTACATAAATTCTTATTACGTTTTAGGAATGTATAAAAGACTGGCACCTTGTCATGTTCTTTAAGTCTTTATACTTGCATTTTGTTAAAAAAAATGTAATCTTACAACTTCCTCTAAAAACGTCTAAATGAGTCAAATTACCAGTCCATAGGACTGAGATCTAGCTTGTAATCAGTTTCTACTGATGCAGTTCTCCAATGCATTTCACAAAACGTTGTCCTTCCCATTAAACCAAAGTTTGCATCTTTATATGAAGGTTTAATTATTTCATCTTTAATTTGTTCTAATTTTAGTTTTAAGAATTTCCCCTGCTTTTTTAAGTAAGAAACTGGATTTTTTTCTTCCACTTCATATGCCTATAACATTTCATCCAAATTTATATATATATATATTAGGCAGTCAAAAAGTGAATTTATGACAGAAAAAAGCTGTTACAGCTGATCAGTTTTTCTCTACAAGATCACAGAATATATGTTGGTATCCAGCACTGTCTTGGTAAGGTTTTTGTGAATTCCTGGTTTGTCGTCGTTTACTACTGATATATATATATATATATATATATATATTTATTATGAAACAGAAAAAAGTTTATATATATATATATATATATTTATTATGAAACAGAAAAAAGTTGGTATAGCTGATCGAAAATTAGACAATCACACATTGCCAACTTTTTTTTTTAACTAAAATTTGTTTCAAGTAGTCTTGCTCAATATTTTAATGGCTGATTTGTTGTGCATTAGACTATATATATATATATATATATATATATATATATATATATATATATACACACACACTAAGAAATGAACTTCGTGACAATAACAGCATTCAAAAAATAGTAAATCACTCCAACAACTCTTGTAGTACTTTAGCGCTTTCGTCTTATTTATTATCAAGACTTCTTCAGAAAGACATGTTTCATAACTGTCTTTCTGAAGAAGTCTTGATAATAAGACGAAAGCGCTAAAGTCCTACAAGAGTTGTTGGTGTGATTTGCTATTTTTTGAATGCTGTTATTGTCACAAAGTTCATTTCTTAGTTAAAATTTCTTCTTTTCGTTCAATTTTTTTTTTTTTTTGAGTGTGGTTAATTTTATATATATATATATATATATATATATATATATATATATATATATATATATATATAAAGATTAGTTTGATTCTCAAATGGCTTTAATTAGAGTCTAGATAATATTCAAATCCACATAAGTTCATAGGTGTTTACTAGGCTAATGCCCACAAGGGCCTTTTTAAGCCTAGCCATGCATCCCAAATCTCAGACAAGTTCTAATACCCTTGATAAGTGTAAGCATGGGCCTGGGAGATGAACCATTTACAGGTTGCCTGTTTGCATCAGAGACATAGGTGTCAAACCAGGGATGAATTTCGGGTTTCCCATCCAGTTGTCCAAGTTGCAGTTGAATTGGATTAGGAAGGAACTCTGCTTCACATGGATAGGGAGCCTGTTCCATAGACAGGGTAGTCTCTGGGATACATACCTATCTCTCCAGCAGGTCCTATTTATATCACAGGCAAGGTCTGTCTTTAGAACATGTAATTCTGGAACTGTTTGTTTTATGGATATGCAGGAGGTCCATCAGAGTCAGGTCTGACAATACTCTGTATGCCAGGCATAGATCTCCCCTCAAAAGCCTGTAGGAGACAGAATACAGTGATAGGGCCTTGAGGTGGTCTGCATAAGGCATATTACTTACACTCTGTATTCTTTTAGTGAGGAATCTCTGTGGACATTCCAGTTGTTGAATATGCCTGATTATATACTTACCAAAGGGGGCACTGTACTCAATGATAGGTCAGATGAATGCCGAATACAGTGGAACAATGACTTACTTGAACTTAGATGCCACACCTTTGTTTATAAGTTGCTCAACATAGAATTACTTCCTCACCACTGTAGACACATGATCAAAGGCTAGATTACTGTGTGTGTCTAAGTCCCTGACTACTGGGTCAGTTCTAAGGGGTGTGTTGTCAATATGATAGCTACCATGGATGGATGACTTCCCAAAGGATACTGTTATGTATTTCTTGGCATTTAGTTTTAGTCCATGACTCTGACACCAGTTGTTTGTCTGTGTCAGCCCCTCCTGGAGAACATTTCTGTCAGTGTAAGATTTAATGTCCGCTCCTAATTTGCAATCATCTGCAACTTTAGTCAGCCAGAGACCACTGACACTGACCTTGACTTCTGAGAAGTAAATGCCAAAATGCAGCAGTCCACAGACTGATTCCTGAGGGACTCCACTTGTGACTGGCCTCTTTGTAGAGGTGGACTCCCCAGTTCTAACTTCCTGGGTCCTGTCTATGAGCCAGTTGGCTATCCACCTAGTAATATACAGGTTTGTACCTAAGCTCTTGTGTTTGTCAACAATGCCCGAGTGGGGTTTTGTGTCAAGTGCCTTGGCCAGGTCAAGGTAGGCAGTGTGAATGATTTTGCCCTCATCCATTGCTTTGGTGACCTTCTTAAAGAAGTCCACCTGGTTGAGTAGGCATGATCTGCCCTTGATGAAACCAAACTGGGTTGGGTCCAGTGTCTGGAGGTTTACTATATCTCTGTTCATCATCTCCATGATGATTTTTTTTCCATGGCTTTACATATACAACTGGTGAGATTTATGGGTCTGTAGTTTCCAGGGTCTGTAGATGGTCCACCTTTGTGCAGAAGGATGACTGTTGCCTTTCTCCATTCATGAGGCATGAAGCCTGTTTGGAGACTACAGTTAAACAGTAATTCCAGAGGTCCTGATAGGTCATGTTTCATGCTATATAGAAGGCATCCTGGGATATTGTCTGGGCCCACTGATGCAGTGTTCTTGGTCTGAGAGAGAGCATTAAGGACCTGTTCCCTAGTGGTAGCAGGGGGAGTTATATTTGATGATATTTCCTGAAGGAAGATTGAGGGGGAGAGAGGAGTAAAGCTGGAGCTGAATTTATCAGCCAGGAGGTTTGCTATATCTTTTGGCTCAGTATAGGTGGCTCCATTTACAATGAGCTCTGCACACAATTGTGTATTGCCTTTGAGGTTTCGGATATAGCTAAAAGAATGCTTTGTGGTTGTCATTGGCCTGGGAGGCCAAACTTACCTCAAATTTGGCTTTGATAGACTTTATTTGTCCTCAGGGTTGTTTGTTTAGTGTAATGAGAGTGCTTTTATCCTGCTGGTTACTGCACCTCCTATTTTTTGCCATGATTTTCTTCCTCCTGTTATACATCCGATTGATTTTGTGATTCCACCAGGGTGGCTTGTTTTTTGTGTTAGTTCTTTACTTCTTCCTGGTGAGTACAGCTGCCTCTATGCAGCTATTAACATGCGTGTACAGGGTTTCTGTGAACAGTTCTGCATAGGTAATGGAGTCTGCAATGACTAGAATGTTGGATTGTGTGGTGACTTGCCTTATGGGCTTAGAGGTAGAGGTAGAGGCTCCATGAGATGCAGCTTTATGTGTTGATGTGGGTGTTGTTTTTAAAGAGTGTGTTTGTGGCTGCTGAGGGTAGGGTATTTCTTATGTGTACTTTGTCTAGGAGGTCTTTGCGGTTTAGGAAGGTTACGTGCAAGTGCCTCAGTATATGTGGGTCTATATGTCAGCTTTAAATTATACGTGATATGTGCACTACTGGCAACCTTATTGACATTAGGAGTACTTTTATACAAGAGCTTTGCCTCAAGTGATGTGTAAATACATCTCTCGCATACTGTATCAGTTTGAGAATTAATTGGTTGTCAGTAAACATGAGGTAGTTTCTACATTGCCTCAGGATGCCCATGTCCACCAAGCCGGTAACGGAGACAGTAGGAAAGTTCATATCCATGGCAACAGACCCTTTTTTATTGATTAGACTGTTGGAGTGAGAATATCAATCACTGTCAGGAGTATCTGGTTTGCAACTATGTGGACAGTGCTTGTCACTGCAAACTACTTATCCTGTGTGCAACTAGATATTGGAAAGATTTAAATTGTGCTTTTACAGGAAAAATGTCACTCAAAGTGTCTGAGTCTGTACAGAGCACTGCCAAAGATTTGAGAGGAAAATAATATGTAGACCCAGAAAATTTAAGGATGAAGTATTTAGGCAGATATTCTAAAGTTAGAAATCAAGCAGTACTTACTGAAAACAAGGAATTAGCTTGTCAAGAATAAGAAGAGGGGAGTCGCGTGAATGGCTACTGCCTGCCTACACTAATGCTGGTCTCAGCACAGCTTCATTCTGTTGGGATACAATACTCCTTTGCTTCTTCTCTTACCAGAAGCAAAATGTTAGCACCAATCCCAAGAAGAGAAGCAGGCCACAGCCTGTTTGGTGATCCACAGTCTTGTCCCAGATGATGCAAGGGTCTATAGGCTTGTAGCCTTTTTCTGGTAGATGCCTTGAATATAAACCAGACCCAATCAGCTACGTTAAGCATAGACACTTGCTCTCCAACCAGAAAGAGTCAGGAATCAATGCACTCTGCTCCTACTCTCACCAACCTCAGAATATAAGCACAGATTCCAAGCTGTCACCTATAAAGCAGATATTAGGCTTTCTGGTGATCACCAGTCTCCAGGAAATAATGTAACTGTACTCACTCACCAGGAGAAAACAGAAGCACTAATCCCAAGATGACTACTGAGAGGCAGAATGTAGGCTGTCCAATAACTGGTGGTCTTGCAATAGATGTTTAAAGGTAAGATAAAAAAAAATGGTTTATCCTAAACACTGCAGTGTGCACTAAGCAGTTAGATATGAAAGTGGGTAACTTAAGTTTTACCTGTCTAAAAAGTTAAGTTTTAGTGGAGATCCACTATGTTTAAAAGAGCAAGATAGATTGAAAGGTGGTGGGCACTATTGTATTCTAGTACTATGGAATACAGTAGGATGGCCAATAAATTTAAATAGTTGAAGGGGAGTGATTTCATAAAATGATAATGTTGTGCTTACATCAGCCAGTAAAAGCAGAGAGGAAATAAGATATATGTTCAAATTAACATAAGGGGCAGGCAACTAGAAAGACAGTGGTGATTAACAACACAACAGTAACAGGGTGAGAGGGTGGGAAAAAATTCTGCCTGACTCCGTTTTATTATGCAGTTAAAAGCAGTGTAAAGAAATAAATCACAGTACACAAAACAGACAAATACAAGAAATAAAAAGCAAACTAACTTTTCCCTCACAGCAAACATCATTTGATTGCCCATTACATCTCTTCCACTATTGTAGAAATTGATATATTTATCAAACATTCATCACTAACTAGTATTTGTGTTTCAATATCACTTGCATCACATTTCACATTCTTATTGTAAGAAATTTACATTTATTTTTTTTTTTTAAACAGGTCTGTTCCAGAGTCCAAACACTGGGTGTAACAGGAACACATTTTCCACCTTCTAATAATATTTTTTACCTTAGGATTCAAAGTGAATTTTGATAAATTGATAATGTCATTACATTTTTTTATTTCTGATAAACATGCAAACTATATAGATGTTGTGGATAAAATCAGTTATTGAAAGTATACAGTTTCTATAGTTACACCTAGAAAAAAAAGCTTTGCCCTGACAATTAAAACTCTCATCTTTTTCATACTTTTTGTAAACACTCATGCTTACATTAATAAACTGGAAAACTATGAGAACTTTTATCAATTTCATGTGATCACCAACTTAGATTATTCTATCTGGGTTCAGGAAATACTTCTACTATAATAAAGGACCAGCTCGACAAAGTCTTTTCATGGACATTTTTTTGGGTACAGACCCCATGGAAAGGGATAGGGTAATTTTTAAATCAGAGCTGGGTTCCAGAGAAATTTGATTTAACAGGTCTGTCTCTTCTGATCAAAAGGAAATTTCAGCAAAATGACTCCTTCATTCCCCATACACTGGCCAAGCAGGGGGATCTAACTGCTTTTCTTCTGATACCCTCTCTCATCCAGTGTAGTGGCACTAACTTGGAGGCAAGAACTTGATAGTCTTTACAACTGCAAAATTTTCTACTGATAAATGGTTGAATATTACTCTTCAGAGATGTAAAAGGTAGAACTTTGTCAAAATCCTCCTCTCTTCCTCAGTTAATTCCAAAAGCTTCCAAAGCAATTTTGACCACTTCAAGAAAACTTTAGAGAAAATGCTAAATAGAAATATCAGGTGTAGTTTATTCTCCTTTCAGTGACATAGGCACATCATTTTGTTATTCCAAAAATGAGCTTAGTGGAGGCTAATCTGGGACTTTTCTCCGCAAGAACTTGACAGATTGAAAGTTGAGGTGGGTCAGGACAGTGATGGATGTGTTGGCTCCTACTTTTCAATGAACCTACAAGCTTGTAGCAATTTACAAAGCTGGGGGAGAATAACCACTTGGTAGACAAGCCCAGCTGCAAAGTCCGCTAAGTTTTTGTAATGAAAGCAAAACACAGTACCTTCAAAAGTTTAATGAGCATGTGTGGTCAAACAAGGTCCTTCTGCCTCCCCTTGGAATGCTTACTTAATTGTTTGACTATCGATGTGCTCAACTCCTTGGTGCAAGACTGAAACAAGGTTTTTTTTTTTCTTATGCATTTCATTAATCCCCCTCATCATAGGGTTAAGAAGGTTCACTTGTGGATTTTATGAAAGCTCTGGTTACTTTAATAGCTTCTTTCTTTGCTTCTCCAAGAATGGATCACAACATCTTTAGTTTCTTTATAGACACAGCATTTTCTATAACTAAGATTCCCAACTGCTCTTCTCTAAAGTGGTTATCATGACCTCATAAGTGCCTTATCACAGTACTAGAAAATCTTATTTCTTAAAGTATCAGCCTTTGATTCTGGCTTAATGTTCAACAGAAGTACATGGTTCTACTTTGTTAGCTTGTCTTTCCTGGGATTCCTCTCTTTCACTAACAAGAAATTATTTCTGAAGGGCATTCTAAACCTAAGGCTTATTAAGAATATAACTGGGACTCATATTTATTTCTGGAAATTCTTGTAAAACCTCACTTTGCAGTTGCTTATTCTGTCAGTTTAAAGATCACAACTCAAAAGGCATCTATTTTTGTACATATTGCTTCATCTAGATTTACTTCTAAACTGCGAGCCTTGGTGTGTATCCAGTCATATAATATATTCTCAGAAGAATATGGTCTCCTTGTTCACTAATTATTCTGAACATTGAAGATGACATCTAATATAGTTCTTAACCAATATTTAGTTCCCTTCTTGCTATTTTCACCCCAAAAATTATAGTGAGCATATCTAACACTGTATGAATACTAAAACAAATAAAGATGTACATCTTTTTTTTTTTTTTTTTTGGTTGCCCCTTTTGCATGACCTCCAGCTGACTGTCAAGGTCTGCACTTACTGACTTTTACCAAAGTGTCCCCCAGTTAAACTCTTGGGTAGGACTACTTCAGTGGTAGTTTGTGAAGGGAGATAGATTGGAGTAGACCAACTGGCAGTCTCATATATATTATCCTGCTCAGCAGGGGATTTTTTTTTATTTTTTATATGCCATGAGCTACTTGCATTGTTACATGAAGCATCAGTTAACCTCATCCACTCCTCCTATGCCAAATTTGTATTTATGCATTTAATTCTTTGGTTGTATTTTATTTACTTATGTACCTTGTTGTTACTCTGCTAAGAAAACAACCCCTGGCCCAGTCATAACTATGCACCAGAGCAGCATCTTCTTCTATAGCATTTTTCAGTTAAGTTACTTCTTGCATACTTATGAAGCAGTTGTTAAAAGGAAAACTCCAGGATAAAAATAGAAAGAAACGGCATGTTCCATTCTATCTTGATATTGGCTGTACTACTACTACTATTACTACTGAATCAAACTTCTGTTTTTTTTTTTTTTTTTTTTAATCTTACTCCAGAGTGGCAGTCGTGGAACCTGGCATACTGATAAACTATTTTCAGCCTCTAGCTACCTCTGGGAATGGATTTTAGGTTCTCCTAAGATTAGACATAATAAACATTTTCCCCTCCATTTACAGACACTGTGCAGTGAATCACAGACACTTTTAGATGATCTATGAAAGTAGAGTAAGGCTTCTTTTTAAGCAAATTACTCTGATTAGTTCTTATTTAATGTTTTTAAAGCCCTTCTTGTCCCACTTAAATTTTCATTTGAAAAGCAGGATTTTGTTATGTGGTCAAAGCAAAGTTCCTTCAAGTCTCAGACCCTTCCTTCTCCAAACTCTCTCAAGTTATAAAGATTAATAATGCGAATTCCCCGGTGATTTAAGTTGCCACTTCAAAATGTTAGCAAGACAAATGTCAAGTTCAATACCGTGGTTAATTTTGTAGTTAAATGAACAAAAGCAACATTTTACTATTGAAAAATTAGTACTTACCAGTTTATGTATTGTTGCAGTACAAGTCTTCCTTGTTCTTCATGAACTGCAGATATTTTTTATAAATAAGAAATTCTGTATAACTTGAATGATATAGATTCAACAGTTCATATGAACTGCAGTTTACTTTATTGTCTTTTTGAAATAAAAGTTATTTAAAGTATTTTGGAACCCTCATCTGCAGGTAATATGAGCCATTGAATCTGTACATTGTTTATTATTTATCTCGTAAGGGTAGCAGCTGTTTTTGGTATGTGAACTTACAGGTTATATTGTTTTATTATATCACTCTGCACACTTAACTGTTGAACCTGAGAAATTCTGTGAATATCTGTGAACTGTGCTTATAAATGTATGCATTAATATAATCTGTTTACTGCTAGTATTCTATGCTTCCATCTCATGCCTTAAACGGTCCACAGATCTACCCACTAACAACATTTAACAAAGTAAATAAATCAGATATTTCCCAATAAACTATTTGCAAAAAGCTTTACTTTAGTTGTTTATGGCTCTTTGCTGACCTTATCAAGACCAAGTCTCAGTATGTATCCAACAGAGTAAACTACATGTGTTACCTATCCTAGGCCATGCAGGGTGAAGCAAACTGCTTCCTGAAACATGAGATTTGAATATGGTACAATAATTGGACCTTCATGGTCCATGGGAGGCAGGCAAACAACTAGAAAAGAGAAAGTCTATATTAGAATATCGAAGTTTCAAAACTTCGAATGTTCTAATATTGAACCTATTCAGCGAAAGCTGAAAATATCGAAGCAATAGAAAAACAAATTTTTTTCCTAGGGAAAGAATTCGGTTGTCTGTTTCTGTTGCTTCGGTATTTTCAGCGCTGTGGCAGACAGTTACGGGTTGGGTTCAGGTAAGTGTGCGATTGAGTGCGGGTTAGGTTAGTTAGGGTGTGGGTTAGATATGTGTGCGATTGTGTGGACATGAGGGTTAGGGCAGGTTAGGGCGTGGGTTAGGTATGTGTGAGATTGTGTGGACGTGAGGGTTAGGGCACGGGTCAGGTAAGTGTGCGATTGTGTGGATGTGAGGGTTAGGGCAGGGTAGGTGGGTTAGTGTGCAGGTGAGGAGTGTGCAATAGTGATGGACCTTAGGGCTAGGGTTTGGGTTAAGGTAAGTGGATAGTTAGTGGTGTTTGTATAGTTTAGTGTAGGGTTAGGTGTAAGATTTTAGGTGTATGTGTGTGGATTGCTGTTTGTTTGGTGTGCTTGTGTTGTGTGTGTGTTTTGGAACAGCAATTTGTTTCCCTAGGAAAAAATGTGCTGTTCTGTATGTTGGATGTTTTCAGCTTTCGCTGAATAGGGGTTGATATTAGAACATTTAAAGTTATGAAACTTTGATGTTCTAATATAGACCCAAAATGAGAGAGGAAAAAAGATTATTGAAGATGGGTTAATGAGTACTTAGCATCTTGGTGATATCACGTGTATATATATATATAAATATATACACAAACAACTCTGAGATAAGGTTAATTACAATGGTGGCAGAGGTATAATTTATAAATCTTCTGTTCACACCTTTACAATACATTAAAAAACTGAATTCCAATCCAGAACTACAGGGGGGGGGGTGCCACTATTCATGGTATGCTAACAGGGACTTTTTGTCTTCCTTGTCAAGATTGTAGTTTGGGATTCCTTCCATAAAACAAAAGCACTGAAAAGGAAAATGCATGAAGGCTGGGTGAGGTCCAATAACAGATATTTGACTTTACTTTTAGTATTATTACACCCTTTTTCCTTGCTTCATTATTCTTATATCCTCTGAGAATGTCTGAAATATGGGCACTGAAATAAATTCTCAAGCTTCTTCTGACTAGACAATATGGAATAGAGGAAATTTTTTTGCAAAGTGTGTGTATTTTTGCACTTGTTGGAAGCTTTGCTGTTCACTCTTTTGCAAACACAGTAAGTTTTCAATTTGTTCCTGTTGTGCACTGTAAAGTGCCACATCCTTATATTATTTGGAAAGAGAAAGATTCTTGGCCTTTGTGGACATAAGTATTGAAGTATGACAAACTTTTTTTTCTCCCAGACCTCATTAACACTGGCCTAGTCCCCAGTGCTCCATAATAGCAGTTTTTGGTGGAATATAAGTACGCCGGTGTAATCCTCCTCCTCTGCTAATACCTCTATACTACTACAAATCTACTATTATTGTCCCCCCTTCTGTCATTATTGGAGCCCCTCCAGCAATTAATACAATTACTCTTTTCCTTTGTCCCAGATATTCTGCTGAATATCCATTCTGAAATCCTTTGTCAAATACACATGCAAATTTCTTTCCAAATGTGTCTCCTGCAGCATTATTTGCACTCTGCATTTCTTAATAGAATTCAATACGCTTTCCTTCTTGTCTATACATGTAAGACCATTTATGTTCCAAGCTAATATGGGTAGCATAGCCATTATAACAGAGATAACAGAGCTGTTGTATACATGTTGATTTTTGAATGTGTATTTCCAACTTTCATGTTATATGCAAATACTAATGTTTGGCAGGCTGATCTTTAATACAGTTTCTTCTCATTTCCATTTGTACCTATGTCACATTTTAAGACGTTTATATTTAAATTACAACTCTCAGACAAAAAGCTATATTTTCAGAATACCCCATCCCATATTAACTTAGAACAAATGCACAAACTATTTACATCTTCAAAAAATGAAGTTTAACTTTCCATATAGGAACAATTGCCCCAAATCAACTGCTGCCCCCACAGGCATTAACCAACCTACATTTAATATTAACCATGCTAAAACACATTACAGTTGGTGCCCCCAGTTACACAGACTGCTGTCTGTTCTTTTCTTTTTTTAACACACCTTTATTGAATTATCACTTGTGAGATAGGCAAACTAATATTTATATAAAAGCAATCAAACCATATTAACCAGTTCACATTTACAAACATTATACACCACCTTTATTGTTATATATCCTATAATCTAGGTGACATTAAATAAATTATTCAATTCCTACCATCTCTTAAACCTCATTCCTCCTATAAAACATTTTTTCATGCATTGTTCTCACAATTTCCATTTTTTCAATGTAATTTTCTCCTAACTTTTTCTAAAGATTCCACCTCTTTTTATCTCCATTACAATATTCACTACTTCAAGTATAGTTGGTTTAGATTTTAATGTCCATTTTCTAGTAATCACTTTTGGGTAGGCACACAAATGAAACTTAACAAGGCTTCACTATGTCTAAGCAATTCAGATCCCACAATCCAGCATAAAAAAATTGTTTTGTTACACTCATTTGCTCACCCAGTATTCCTGAGTCTGTCAACTCATTACACTTCCAAAATATGTTTCTGTTCACCCCTTTCTGCCCTATCACACCTCCAACATTTGCCATCTACCTGAGGAAAAATTATTTGGAGTGTGCTTGGGGTATAAAAGTATCTATGCAAAGACTTCCAGGCAAAAATCATAAATATTCTAGACTTTGTTGCAGATTTGGAGCCATGCATATGCCCTTCCATTGTTACTTTGGGAATTGCATATGTAATCTCTCTTTCTAATATTATCTGACCTTTTCTGATTCCTACAATCATCATGCAATATTTTATATATCCTACTAATAATCCTGTTTTTAACAGCAACTTATGCTGTAGATTCAGTTAAAAACTCAACCAGTGCAGATCTTTCCTTTAGGATTCCTCTATCCGTTTCTCTTTGTCTATACTCGGATATCAATTCTTGATGAGGAAGGAAAAACACTAGCCTACAACCCACGTCTTCTTGGCTTCCTCCCATTCTAATACTTTTTCTTCTGTATTTATTTGTTCCCAATACCTTGTTTCATTTGTCAGCTTCCTCCAGTAAATTCCAGCCTCCTCTTGTCTATTCAGTGTACCCCTGATTGCAGTCATCCCTATTAGTAGAATCTCCTTTTCCATGTTGGCTTCATTCTTAGTATACTTTCTGCTACTTTATGAATATAATATTCTGTACGACTGTTATTCTCCTTAAGGATTTGCATCCAAAATTCCATTCTTTCCTTGTTTCTTAAATCACCCAGTCATCCATTTCCATTTTGAATTATAGTTTTCTACTTGTGTTATGTGCGAGAGCCTTAACTGTGTAGCTGTAAAATATCCATTCAAATCAGGTAATCCTAAACTTACTTGCTCTGTTGTAGAGGATCAGTTTAACCCATTTGATTCTCTTCTTCTCCACCCAGCTGGAATCCTTCAACTCTTTCTAAATTACTCTCCACAACTTCTCCTCTGGTTGATAAAAATATGCCTGACCTGTGTATAAGGATAAATGGACAAAAATCATTTTACTGCTCATTTCTTGCTATCCATAGCCATAGGCAAGAGATTCCTGTTTCTCATTTTTATTATCTTTTATTTACTCTCTTCTCACATATTCTTAGTTGTCATAACTGAATATTTTTTAATCCATACTCCTAAATTCTTAATTTTATCATGTCCACATAAATATGGGTATTGCCGGACCAATTTGTGTGGGTGCATAGCTTATAGCTATAGCCTTTGCTTTATTTTCATTAAGTTTATATTCAGAAAAAAGTGGGACTGTCACAGAATATTTCACAAAACTGAGATGTTATTTTCTGTTTCAATCAAGTGGAAAATAATATCTACAAATAAAGCAAACTTTTATTGAACACCATACCAATTATATCCTTGAATTTTTGAATCCCCTATTTTCTTTTCCAGTGATTCTAAATATAATGTAAAGAGAGGGGAAAGAGGACATCTCTGCCTGGTTCCTCTGTTCAGATACAACTTGTCAGAGAGGAAATACCTACTTTGATTTTTGCCAGTGATCCCTCAAATATCCTTCTAATTAAGCCTAGACTTTTATCATGAAACAACTGCTTCCATTACCCTACTCATAAAATTCCAGATTACTGTTGACTGATTCCTCTGCATCAATGTCCACCAGTAAGTGGTATTTTCTTACCTTCTGCTCCCCTCTGGATTATCATTGCTCTATTAATGTTGTTAAATGTTTGCTTCCCCTCCACAAAACCACAATGGTTCATATCTATCAATTTTGGCATCAGCTTTGCCATGCTTTTGGCCATTGTAGACAAACACTTTATGATCATTGTTTAGAAATGAAATGGGCCTATATGAAGCTGGATCAGATGGGTCTTTACTGTGTTGAAGTATTATAGACACCACAGTTTTTTTTCCAGGATGTTTGTTCCTCGACTCCTTTTTAAATACTGCTAAACAAAACGTTTCAGATATTTATCACTTTCTTCCCTCCAAATTCCAAATTTCCAGTGGAATGCCATCTATTATGGGAGATTTTCCTATGGATCAGTTATACATCACCATTTTTATCTCATCTCCCCCTATCGTGACTGTTAGCTGTCGAGTCCCATCTATTGCTAACCTTGTCATATTTAAGTCTTCCATAAATATTTCCATTCATGCTTTTTCTTGATTTTCCCTGTCTTTACTTTATACAAATTGACATAAAATTTCTGAAATCTCTAATATCTCTACAGATATTTTTCTTCTTATAGGCTCCATAAGTTTGGCAACAATCACTTTACTTTTTGTTGGTCAAGTCATTGTACCCTCAAAGTTTTTGGTGCTCTGAGTTATCAAAAAACAGTCACTTAATAGCAATCTTTCTAAAGTCATGCACTCCCTTATTTCCTGGTTTGCAAACTAAAATTGCACCTCCTTGTTTTGTGAGGTTCCCATTTTTGTGTAATACTTTGAACTTCATTTGCACCTCAAAATAATTCTTATTACTTCTTAACCAGATCTCTATTATTTCTATCCTATTTACTATTTTCTATCTTCTGTAATAACTCCCAGATAATTTCCACTACTCATTCCTTAAATTTCTCTTTTTTGATAGGTAGAAGAGGAAGCAACAATGTCTCATATTTACTTCATTACACTGCATGTTTATCTTTGTAATTATCAGTGCATGATCTGAAATAGTTATTGAATGTGGATCACAGCTCTCAAGTAAAAGTACATTTTCCTGTGAAATACAGTTTTGATCAAGTCTGCCATAGTTATTGTACCTTGAAGAATAATATACAAATTGTCTCAGAGTTCCTGCTACTGAATTCATGCATTTCATTCCACATATTTTCATAAATCCCTTCAGAACTCTGCCCTCTTTTGTTATATTTTTTTCCTTCTGTGCTCCCAGATATATCCTTATTCTTGCAAATCAACTGACAGTCCCTATCTGTGAGTAATATACCCTGATGAAAGCTGATTATTTCTCCTAATTTTTTAAGCTTAAAAATAGCAGTTTTAGGTGAAATATAAATTCATGCCAGTGTAATCCTTATCCCTTGCCAGTAGCCTCTTACTACTACAAATCTGCCATTATCTGATCCCTACTTTTATCACTACTGGAGTTTCTCTAGCAATTAATTGAAGTATTCCTTTTCCTTTGCCCCTTATAAGTCGAAAGAATATCCATCCTGAAATCCTCTCTTTATGAAATTCTTATGCTCATTTATTTCCAAACTTGCCTCCTGTGTTTTTGCTATTTGACTCTGCATGTCTTAATAAAAGTATTATTTCCTTTTTGTCTTTACCTGTGAAACTATTCACATTCCAAGATAATACGGAAAGTGTCATCATTATGGCAAGAAGACATTATGCCCTCCTATTGTAAATGACAGTATTTTTAAATATCTAATTCCAGTTTTTGTTATACATGCAGTGTTTGGCAGGTTAATCATTTATACAATTTTTTAATCAACAACATTGGAACCTGTGTCATATTTAACAAGACTTGTTTTAATAAAAACCCTCAAACAAAAAGCTAACACCCCCTCAGAACTTATTAACTTAATACAAACATAGAACTATGAATATCTACAATTAATGTTTAACCATCCCAACAGGCACATTTGTGCCAACTAGACAGCTGCTAACACAGGCCCTAGTTAACCTGGAATTGGAGTTATCCATGCTAAGATGCATGCTATTGCCTGTGCTTCTACTTAATCTAATTGGTGAGGGTTTTTTTTATATATCTTTAGTCTCTTCCCCAGATGTGAAATCTACTTGCATACTTTCAGAAATTGTTAACTTTTAGCCTTGAAGAACCCAGTTTTCTTTTACTGACATTTTATTAGTCTGTCTCCATGGAAAAGTAAGAGAAAAACAGAAAAAAATATATTCCTCTTTTACAGCATGAAAGACATGCTGAAACATTTATTACTAAAGAAAGCATTTCATTATAACTTTTCATATTTGGTGTTCTCATATCTACTAGTTTCCTCTTAAAATGCGTTATTAGATTAATCCAAGGGTCTTAAATCCAGACATTCACTTCTGCAAAAGTAAGAGAAAACATATCAGCCCTACATATATTATATCTTTGTACTTTTACGCCCCATCTCAACACAAGATTATAGCCTATATCACAACTTAAAATACTTTATAACATATGCAATTTATATTATAAAAAGTTTCTTAAAAATTCTGTTAAGAAAATACATTTTTACTTCAAAAATGAACAAGCACAGGAATCTGTCTAGTTCCAACCTCACCACAAGTGTTGAGAAAAAAAACAAACGGTCTTAAAATTTCATCGATGAGCTCAGTCACAATTTCCAAAAATCATGAAACCTAGGTAGTGTTCCAAAGCAACAAGCCTTTATTCATGACAGACAAGCGATCCTCAGTAATAAAAATCAGAAATATTTTGACAATGTTAAACATATCAACTTTTATACACTTAAAAGTAGGTGTGGAAAATGTACATATTCATTTTAAACCAGTCTAATCAAGGCAAACAGTATAAACAAGGCCGTAAAAGTGCATTTTAGAACAAGTACCCACTCCCACACACTGCTACTGATTAGATCAAACTAAATCCACTACCTATTTGCAACCCACATTCCAAAATCAGTTAAGAAAAGCATAAAATACACATAAAAAGACTTAACTAAAATCGCATTTGGCTACCTAATACAAGAAAACCTTCATCAGGTCTGTGACAAGAACTAAAACCAAGAAAAAACACATAGGTATCTAACCATAAACAATCTAACCAGAACACTATAAATATAAAAAATACATCTGTCTAATAATCTCATCTAATAAACATCCACCCATATGTATCAGTGTGCATAAAAACTAACCTCAGAAAAAAAATTCAGTGCTTTGCAAAAAAAAAAAAAAAACAATTGTCATGCTTAGTCATCTTTTCCTTCCTCCTCCCCCAGAGACCCTCCAACATTTATGACATTAAGTGAGGCAAATGCCTTTCAGTTCCTAAAAAGTTTAACACGGCCAGCAAAAGTCCACTCTCTCCACTTATTCTTAAACAGCCATTTTTTCACAAATGTGATCAATACCTTGCAGTCTCACATTTATTCACTAATTTCCATATTGCTAGTCTTCTTCCTGTACATCTCCATCTCTAGATTCCAGTTCAATTCAACTGTGCTCCCAATTCTTCTGGTCAGCTCCATACTTTTCACTGTCTCCAGCGTTTTCCTTTGGCACAGTAGAAAAGGTTTCATTGGCAGTGTCTCTTGGTGTGCTTTATTATCAGAAGAGTAAGAATCAGAGTCCCCTTCTGCTTGATGGCTCATTTTTGCACTTCCTCCTTAGCCTGTTCTGCATCAAAGAATGGTTTTGATCGTCCTGAAAAAAAAAAAATATTCTGAAGACAGTTGGATATTGCAGCTTGAATCTTACACCTGCTGCTTAACATTCCCTGATTACTGGAATAAATTGTCTTCTGCTTGATGTACACTGAATAATAATTTTCCACAAACACTGTCTCCAACTTTTAATACTTTACCTTTTTGTCACAATTTTTTTCTGGATCAACTCTTCCTGGTGGCAGGTTTGCATCTTTACTAATAAAGGTGTTGACTGCTTTTTCATGGTCATATTTGGATCATACCCAAGGTGTGCCCTTTCAATTAACAGTTCCTACTGTGGGATACCAGTCCAGTTGCTTATTTTTGCCTTAATAAAATTAATAATTTGTTCCTTCTAGTTCCTCTGCAACAGACAAAAATCTCAGATTTTTCCCTATGCACTCTGTCCTCTAATTCTATATTTTTTTGAAACATCTCTTCTTGAGCAATCTCATGCTCAGCCAGCATTTTCTTCATTTCAACCACTGATTTTTGCAGTTTTATTGAATATCTGTTTAAAACTTCTTCCATTTTCTTAGCATTTTGTTTTTTTAGTTGAAGTACTCCCTCAGTTTCATTTATTTTAATCGGCTCTGAGCATGTCTCATTTTCCCCTCTAGATTACTGAAGCAATGTCTTGCACAAAAGTTGAAGCTTGAACTGCTTTTTGCTGAACAGCTGCAGGATTCTTTCCCAATTCCCAGTCAGTGTTTGGTATTCACATTTTCTAGTTGATTTTCTTTCAGACTCTGTTTCTTCTTTGCAAGCAGCCAGGTAGTGTATTTACTACCCATTAAATGAATTTTATTCAAGTTGACAACATCTATGGCTGCAGTCTCTCTTTCTGTTTTCACATTGGGAGAGCTGAAGTTAAGCTGTTGATCAGTTTGTAGCCATATTAGGAGTGCTGTCTGTTCTTTTCTTAAAACTAAATTGTACTCTACTCTGTTAAATGCATTAAACCATTAAGGCTGCTATCTTATTCACTTCCCATCATTTCAAAATATTTTCACTGAACTCCTTGCCATTGTACCTTTAAAATTTGTTTTTCCCTCAGCAAAGAATGCTCAGAACTCTCAATAGTAATTGCTTACACCTGCAGACAGCTTGTCACCATAGAAAATAGTCAGGAATGAGTCCCACTGAACATTTGCCAATGGAAAAAAGCCAATATTTTTGCAGATCCAAGAAATGCAGCATTTTTCATGGCTTTCATCATTCTCTCTCACCTTTCAAGCTTAGTTTAGCCAAGGGAATTAATCTAGACATTCACCCTTGTAGAAAATATCTCAATTCTACATATAATCAGTGTACACCCCACCTCACCATAGCAACCCAAGATCACAGCATATTAACATTAAACTTGTTTTTGTCCATTGCCTCTTCCCTTGTTATACAAAGCCTGTATTTCTTACAACTATAAAACTATATCTTTAACATATACAACCATCACCGAAAAGATTCCCCACACATTAAAAAAAAACTCCTAACTACATACTTCAGAAAACTGAAACTGCTTTGCTGCATATAAATTGCAGTTTATATCATGAAATGTTTTATACAAATATGAATAACAAAAATGGTTTTACTTAGCTGCTTTTTTCCCCTTTTTAGTGACCTTTTAAATATTAATGACAAAGTGGAATATGTGCTTTACAGTCCACCCACATGTTTAACAAAGTAAACAGTCCAGTCTTTCTCAGCCACTTTTGCTTGCAAAGCCATATTTCACAAATGTGATTGATGCCTTATAGTCTCATATTTATTAATTAATTTCAGTGTTGGTGATATTGTTTATCTTCATCTCACAACACCAGCCTCTAGTTCAAGTCCAAGTTACTCCTGATTTCTTTTAGTCAACTCCTTTGCTTTTTTTTCTCTCTCTCAGTTTTCCTTTGGAACATTGGAAAAGGTTTCACTGCAAAGTCTCTGTATGAGCTGTATTGGGCTGCTGGGGTGGGGCAGGGTGTAAAAGTGTACTGATATATGTAGAATTAAGATGATAATTTATCTTGTTTTTACAAGGTTGGATGTCTAGATTAATGTCCTTGGCATAAGGTATACATAATTTGTTTTGGTAAACAAATGAGCATAGAAATAAGGCAAAACATTCAAAATGCTAAAATTCATGCATCTGGAAATATATTAGCCCCCCCCCCCCCGCCACACACACAATCAGATGTTTTCAGTGAGAAAAAAATAAATATAAAGCTGAAAGCAATTAGCCAGGGGAATTCTGCACATTGTCTTTTTTTCCCCAAAACATCTTTTAAATGTTCACATACGACAAAGGCAATCTTACATTTATATAAATGAAAAGCATACAAAATATCACTTTAGTTGCAAAGAGTTTACATCACAAATACCACTGCTACAACTGTAGTTGCAAACATGATACATAACTTATAAACCATCTAGTCATTGTCAGTTAAGCATTATATGGCTCATTCAAATCCTGCCTCTTAAATCGCATTCCTGCTCTGCATATATTGTTCCCACAATTCTCATTTTTCCTAAGTAGTTTGCTCCTTCCCTTTTCTAAAGATCCCAATTCCAGTTGATTTACCTCTGTTACTATATTTACTACTTCTAGTAAAGTTGGCCTAGACTTTGGATTCCCATTTTCTAGTAATTGCATTTTTGGCAGCCACCATAATTAGACTCAGCAAGGCTTTACTATGTCTAGGCAATTCTGATTCTGTACCTTAACTAAAAATAATTCTCTCTCCAGTCAGTCCAATCCGCTAATCCAGTATCTCCGACAGAGCAGTCTGCAGTGAATCCCTAAAGCCTGCCAGCTCACTATACTCCCAAAAAATATGTTCCCAGCTAACTCCTTCTTGCCCATCACACCTCTGACATTTACTATCCACCTGAGGAAAAATTCTTTGTGGAGTCTACTTAGGGTATAAAAATAGCTATGTAAACACTTACAGGCAAAGATCCTAAATCTTCTAGACTTTGTTGCATATTTGTGAGATATACATATATCCCCCATTGCCTCTGTGAATTGCTTATCCAATCTCTCTTCCCAATCCTTTTGAAGCTCCTCTATGATTGATTCCTATAATTATTATGCAATACTTTATATGCTTTACTAATTATTCCTTTTTTAATGGCAGCTTCTGTTCTAGATTTTATTAACAACTCTACCAGTCCTGGTCTTTCATTTAGGAGCCCCCTATCTCTTTCTCTCTGTCTATACTCTGATATCAATCCTTGATGGGGAAGGTAATCTATAATCTGCAGTCCAAATAAATTCTTGGCCTCTTCCCATTCAATTACATTTCTCTTCGTAGTTATTTGCTCCCAATACCTTGGTTTCTTTGCCAGTTTTCTCCAATAAATTCCAGCCCCCTCTTGCCTATTATCTGTATCCCTGACCACAGTCATCCCTATCTCTTCACCAGTCTCATGCTGGTTTGGTTCTTAGAATACTAACTATTTCTTGAATATAATACTCTGTATGATTTCAGTTGTTCTCCTTAAGAGTCTGCATCCAAAATCCCAATCTCTTGTTTCTTGAGCTTCCTCCCTGTGTCAACATCATTACTTTCCACTTTGAATTATAGTTTTCTGCTTGTGCTATGGATAAGAGCCTTAACTGTGTTGCTCTAAAATACCCCCTCAAATTAGGTAATCCTAGTCCACCTTGTTCTATTGGTAGAATCTGCTTAATCCACTTGACCCTTGGTGTCTTCTCTTCCCAGATAAAATCCTACAACTCTTTTTTTTTTTTTTAAATTGCTATCCACAACTTCTCCTCTGGTTGATAAAAGTATGCTTGACCTGTGAATAAGACTAAAGAGACTAAACCATTTTAATGGCTTATATGTTAGTATCCATGTCCATATAACAAAACTTCCAGTTTCTCAGTTTTTGTATTATCTTCTGTTTAGCCTCTTCCCACATTTCCTCAACTGCCACCACAGAGTCATTTCTAATCCATACTCCTAAATACTTCATTTTATCATGACACCATAAATATGGATATTGTTGAACCAATTTGCGTGAGGGTACATCGTTTACCACTATTGTCTTTGTTTTAGCTTCATTAATTTTGTATCTGGAGAGGATCTGAAACGGTCTTAAAATGTTCCACAAAACTGCAGTGTCTCTTTCTGGTTCTGTCCTGTATAAAATATCATCATCTGCAAATAAAGCCAGCTTTTCCTGACTATCACACCAATTATATCCTGGAATTTCTGAGCCCCTTATTTTCATTGCCATTGGTTCTAAATATAATGCAAACAAAGGAGAAAGCAGACATCCCTGCCTAGTTCCTCTACTTAAGCAGAAATTATCAGAGGAGACCCCCACTCACTTTAATTTGAGCCTCCAATCTCTCATATATGCTTCTAATCAACCTTATAACTGTATCAGGGAAACCAAATGGTTCCATTGCCTTGGTCATGAAGTCCCAGTCTACTCTGTCAAATGCTTTCTCTGCATCAAGACCCACCAAAAAAAGAGCTACTTTCTTACATTCTGCTTCCCTCTAGATCATCAATGGTCTGTTAATATTGTCAAATGTTTGCCTCCCCTCCACAAAACCACACTGATCCATATATATCAGTTTTGGTATCACTTTTGCCATTTTTTTAGCCACTATAGACAAACACTTTATAATCATGATTTAGTATTGAAATGGGCCTGTATGAAGCTGGATGTGATGGCTCTTTACCCTCTAGGCATTACCGTTGCCACTGCCTTCTTCCAAGATGCTGATCCTTCTCCTCTTAAAATGCTGTTAAACAAAACCTTCCATACTTTTATCAGTTTTTTCCCTCCTAACATCCAAACATCCAGAGGAATACCATCTATTCCTGGGGACTTTCCTGTAGATTGGTTATACATAGCCATTTTTATCTCCTCCCTTCCTATCCTGTTAGTAATTGAATGTCATCTACCTCTAAATTTAGCATATTTAATCCTTCCATAAACATTTCCATTTGTACCTTTTCTGGAGTTCCATATTTCTCTGCTTTACACAAATTTCCATAAAATTTCTAATACTTCTACAGGGTTTCTTGTTATCTTCCTTGTTATAGGCTCCCTAAGCTTGGTGACTGCCCTTTCCACTTTGTTTCCTGAGTTGTTGTGCTAAACGTTTTCATGCTCTAGAATTATCAAAAACAATTGCTTAACAGCAGTCTTTCTAAACTCGTACATATTATGAAGGTAATCCCCTATTTTCTATTTAGCATTCTGCAGTTGCTCCTTTTCTTGTTCTGATAGATTCCCCCTATTTTGTAATATTTTAATATTTGTCAATCCCTCCAAATAATTCCTGTTACTGTTTAATCATATCTCCCTTTCTTTTATTTACAACCTAGTTTTTAAACTCCACTTTAATTTTATCCCACTACTTAGCTATGTTTCCAGAAGATAATTTTATCTTTTCTAGTAACGCCTAAATTAATTCCACAACCCATTCCTTATGTTCCTCTCTCTTCAACCGATAGCTGGGAAAGCTTCAGTGTCTCATTTTTATTTCATTACCTTGCATATTTATTTTAGTCATTATTGGTGCATGATCTAAAACAGTTATTGGGTGCATTTCAAGACCTTCATTTAAAAGCACATGTTCCTGTGGGATATAAACTCTATCAAGCCTAGCCGGGTTTTTTATCTCTGTGAGTAATATGTAAATTCATTCCGAACTCCTAGTACTGAATTCATATCTTCAATGTCAAACATTTTCATAAATTTCTTCAAACATCTACCTTCCTTTGTTATATTTTTCCTTCTAGGCCCCCCCCCCCACCCGATGCATCTTCACTGTTGCAAACCAAATTCCAGTCTCCAACTATAAGTAATATTCCTTGCTGAAAGAGGTTTATTTCTCCCAGAATTTTCTTAAGCTATATTATAGAAGTTTTAGGGGGGATGTAAATGCATGCCAGTGTAATCCTCCTCCCCAGCCAATAGCCCCTTAGTACTATGCATCTTCCATTATCTTTTTTTCCCCTCTTCTATCACTATTGGAACTCCTCTGGCAATTAATATAAGAACTCCTCTTTTCCTTTGCCCCAAATATTCCACTGAATAACCATCCTGATAACCTTTCTTATAGGTTCATAGGTTGATACTAGGCTATCTGCCCTAGGGCATTTATAAGCCTAGCCAGAGTGTGATTGGCTTTCGCCATCTTTTTAGATTAGTTTACTGTGCCTCTGTATAGTAGGTCACAGAAGATGGCCCTTTTGAGGTTAGTTTACTGTGCCTCCGTCTAGTAGGGACACAGAAGAGATCCCAGGGGTAAACCTACGATCGCCCATCCACTCGTCAAGATTTCTCTTGAAGAGGGTCATTGAGGGACTCTGCCTAACATGGATTGGGATTTTGTTCCAGAGTGAGGGGAGCCTCTGGGATATGAATCTGTCCCTCCAGCATGTCCTATTTATTTCTGTGTTGAGGTTTAAGTCCCTGGAGCATGTAGCTCTAAGGGATTTGGATTTCCTGAGGTGGAGCATGTCCATTAATTCTGGGTTGGACATGGATTTATACGTCAGGCACAGATTGCCTCTGAGTAGGCGGTAAGCAACTGAGTAGAGCTGGAGTTTCTTTAGCCTAACTGCGTAGGGCATCTGAGTCCCTTGATCCTCTTGGTGAGGTACTCTTAGGGTCTTTCCAGTTGCTGCAGGTGTCGGGTAAGGTACATCCCAAATGGGGCATTGTATTCAATTATGGGCCTGATGAGTAGAGGGGCACAATGACCTCTCTTGATCTAGATGTGAACCCTTTCGTGATAAGGTGGGCTATATAGAAGGTCTTTCTAACCACTTTGGCAACATGATTGTCAAAGGAGAGATTGCTATCTACTTGGGTCCCCAAATCCCTAATTACTTCTTCCGTACTTAATGGATTACCACCTATGTGGTAATTTGTGGGCACTTTGTTTTTCCCAAAGGGGATGACTATGCACTTTTTGGCATTTAGCTTTAGGCCATGGCTCTGGCACCAGTTATCCATCTCTGTGAGACCCTTTTGGAGGATGCTTGTGTCAGTCGGCGAGTCGATTATGGCACCCAGTTTGCAGTCATCTGTGAACTTGGTCAGCCATAGTCCTCCCATGTTAGCCTGTACCTCAGAGAAATATATACCGAACAAGAGAGGTCCCAGGACTGAGCCTTGTGGGACGCCACTTGTAACTGGTTTAGAGTCTGACATGGCACCAGCAATTCACATGTTCAGTTCTTTCCAGGTAGGTCTTCTGCAGCATAACTATTAGCACTCTAAAATGTTTTAATATAACTCACTACTCTCTCTTTTTTATATCTGTAAGACCATTCAGATTGAAAGACATTACAAAAAGCATATTTTTTTATATAGTTATTACCACCTTTTATATATAAAGGCTATTTTGCTAAATGTCTAGTTCCACCTTTTATGTTACATGTATACACTGTTTGGCAGATTGGTCTTTTATACAATTGTTTCATGTCATATCTATTTGCACCTGTCACATCTTTCACAACTTTTTTTTTGAAAGCCCTCAAACAGAACAACCCTCCCCCAAACCCTTCTAAAACCTATGAACTTAACACACAAAACTATGTACATCTTCAAATATTGAAGTTTTTTTTCTTTCTAATAAGAACATAAGTTCTAAGTTGATAGCTACATAGACAGGCTAAAGTTAACCAAAAAGAAAGGTAAGTCATGCTAAGACGCACAGTACAGCCTATGATATTAAGTGCTATTTGACTTTGCATATCTTTATAACTCGCCCAGTTGAAAAAACACTTGAATGCTTTCAGTAATCACTTTCTCCTAGCATTTTCTCTTTATCAAATTGTTTTCTAGTGGCATGCAAATCAGACAAAACTAAAGGTACCTTGTTTATCAGGAAAAAAAAAACTTACAATATTCAATAGTCTCTCTTGTTTACATGCTTTGTAATAAACTTGTTACTGGATAATGCCTAGGGTTTTTACCTAGTCATTTCCCTATGCAAGCATGGGAAAAAAGCACACCGTTTCTTTTGCCATACTCTCTTAATCAGACCCTTCCGCTCTCTCCCACATCTCCTCCCTTCCTCATTTTTTTTTCATTACAGTGCCTACAATTCTCAAAACTGAAGAGAGAGAGAGAAGGGTGAACAAGAAAAAAACAAAAGCACCTATTTATGTTAGTATCCCCATTGCATTTAAAAAAAATTGAGAGAACTTTACTTCAAGTCTAAATGGTTTTGCATCATATTTAAATATGTCACACCTGGGAAAACCCAATTGTTTTCAGGGAACATTGTCTTAGACAATTTCTCTGTACTTTTTTCTTTTCCCTCAGCCAATCCCCTTCCACCAGACTGTCTCCAGTTTCTCTATCAGATTGTCTCCATGGAGGGGTGAAGAAAATCTGCAGAAATGCTACTTCGTATACATATTTGCAAGTGTTAGAAAAAAAGCCTTATAATGTTCAATATTCTTTTTTCATTTACTTGCTCTGTCTTAAAACAAAGGTCCTTAATCAGTCATTTCCATATGCAGGAATGAAAAAAAGCACATTAATTTGAACTCTGTCATGCTCCCTTAACCAGGCTCCCTTTTTCCTTTTAAATCATTACATTGCCTATGTTTCTCAAACTGCACAAGAAAAAGAGGAGGGGAGAAAAATAAAAACAACACCTGTATACAATACCAATTACACCCAACAATAGCATGCAAAGAAAACCATGCAATACAGTACTATTAAGAAAAGAAAGTGCTTTCTTTACTTACAGATACCATTCACCCCTCTCTCCTCCTCCCTAAAGCATTTTTCTAAATATTAATGACATGAAGTAGGGCATATACTTTAGAGTCCCCCACTCGGCAAACAAATTTTGAAGACATCCAATATTTCCAGATTTTCTTGTGCTGTCATATTTTGCAAATATAATTATTGCATTGCAATCCCACATTAAGCTACTGATTTTATTACTATTTTCCATCATCCAAATCCACTCTCTGCTTCATTTCCAATGTACTCCCAATTCTTCTAGTCAACTCTCGTGCCCCCTTCCTTCTGTCCAACATTTTCTGTTGAAATACTGGAAAAGGTTTCACAGGTACAGTCTCTATGTGGTCTTTATTACCAGAGGAACAAGAGACCGAATATCCTCCTGTTCCACAGCTCAGATTTTGTTAGACAAACTTTTGTATTGCCTCCTCAGCATGCACTTCATCAAAAAATGATTTTGTCCCTCCAGGGAAGAATACCTTGAAAACAGCTGGATACAGACGTTTGAGTCTCACACCTGCATCTTGACATTCTCTGAAAAAAGTAATGAATTTACTTCTTTTTTGCCTGGTGTACAGCGAGTAATCATTCTCCACAAACACACTGCTGTCTCCCACTTTTAGTATTTTGTCCTTCTGCCACAGTTTTGACAAAATCAACTCTTTCTGCTGATAGGATTGCATCTTTACTATTAACGTCTAGGTTGATTTCTTATAGCTAGATTTGGAACATACACGGAGTGTGTGTCTGTTCAACAGGTCCTGCTGTGGAATACCAGTCCAGTTGCTTACTTGTGCTTTCATAAATTTAATGCAGACTGTTCCTTCCAGCTTCTCTGGTATAACTAAAAATCTCATGTTTTTCCTACGTGCTCTGCCATCCAATTCTATTATTTTTTGAAACATCTCTTCCCTGAGCAGTCTCATTCAGCCAGTCTTTTCTTCATTTAGACCTTTGATTTTTGCAGCTTTATCATCTCATCTGAATATCTGTTTAAAGCTTCTTTCATTTGTTCCAGCCTTTTGTTGTTTGTGTTGATATACTCTCTGTTGTTTATTTTAACCAGGTCTGTATGCAGTTGTCTTATATCATCCTGTACATGATTGGAGGTCATGTCTGAAGGTTGCATAACTTTTTGCTGAACAGCTGCATCATAACTCACCCTAGTCAGTGTTTCTTCCTGATGTTTTGTAGCTGATTTTTTCCAGGTCTTCTGAATTTCTTTTTCCTGGCATCCAGGCAGTGTAATTACTAGCCAGCAACTGAAATTCACCCATAAACACAACTGTACTTCCTTCTCAGATTAGTTTCTGTTTTCACACTGGGAGAGCTAGACACAATGTTACTCAGTGTGCAACCATCTTGGAAATCTCTCTGCACATTCTGTTTTGAGTGAAATTTACAAATATTCTTTCATGCATCTGCAAAATTGTTAATTTTTTTCTCATTGCTTACTACTTTTTTATGGAGATAAGCTGTTTGCAGGTGCAAGCAATTACCTTTTAACACCTTTGAAATTACCACTTAAGACATATGCAAGCATATATTAATCAGTCCATTACATTTTTTAATGTCTGCATTCTCTTAAACCTCTCTTCTCTTCCTGAGCATTATTCTGCATGTGATATTTCCACAACTTCTATTTTGTTCCTTCCCTTTTCTAAAGATTCCACTTGCAGTTCTTTTATCTCTATTACAATATTCAATACTTCAAATACATTTGGTTTATAGATTTTGATTTTCTAGTAACTGATTTTTTTGGCAGCCATCAGAACTACACTTAAGCTCTACACACATGTGCTCCCTCAATATTTCTGACCAGGTACTCTGCAGGGAATCTTCAAAATATGTCACCTCATTACACTCCCAAAATATACTTTGTTACCCCTTTCTTCCCAAACACAAGTCTAACATTCGCCATCTATCTGGGGAAAACGTCTGTAGAATCTGCTTGGTTTATAAAATACCTTTGCAAACAATACCAAGCAAAAACCCCAGACCTTCTGGCCTTTTTTTGCATACTTTGGAGCCATGCATATTCCTCCCATCATTCTGTTGTAAATTGATTAGCTAATCTTTTCTGATTTATTCTAATAGTTAACATGTGCAGTGGATATAAAAAGTGTACACACCCCTGTTAAAATGCCAGGTTTTTGTGATATAAAAAAATGAGACCACAATAAATAATTTCAAAACTTATCCCACCTTTAATACAACCTATAACCTGTACAGTTCAATTGAACAAACAAATCTTTTAGGGGAAAAATATAAAAAAATAAATGTACAATAAGCTGTTTGCATAAGTGTGCACACCTTTAAACTAATAGTTTGTTGAACCACCTTTTGATTTAATTACAGCATTCAGTCTTCTTGGGTGGGAGTCTATCAGCATGGCAAATACTGACTTTGCAATATTTGCAGACTCTTCCTTGCAAAAGTGCTCCAAATCTGTCAGATTGCAAGGGCATCTCTTGTGCACAGCCCTCTTCAGGTCACTCCACAGATTTTCTATTGGATTTGGGTCTGGGCTCTGGCTGGGCCATTCCAAAACTTAAATTTTCTTCTGATGAAGCCATTGTTTTGTTGATTTGGATGTATGCTTGTGGTGATTGTCATGTTGAAAGGTGAAATTCCTCTTCATCAATTTTCTGGCAGACACTTGAAAGTTTTGGGTCAAAAGTGACTGGTATTTGGAACTGTTCATAAGTCCCTCAGCCTTGACTAAAGCCACAGTTCCAGCTGAAGAAAAGCACCCCCAAAGCATGATACGGCCACCACCATGCTTCACTGTGGGGATAGTGTGCTTTTTGTGATGTGAAGTGTTTTGTGAGGAATGTACCTTTTGGAATTGTGGCCAAAATGTTCAACTTTGGTATCATCAGACCAGAACACATTTTCTCACGTGTTTGGGAGACTATGCATTGTTTTACAAATTTTAGCGGGGCCTGGATGTTTCTCGGTGTAAGAAAAGGCTTCTGTCTTGCAAACCTACCCTATATAGCCCAGACTTATGGAGAATTTGGGAGATTATTGTCACATGTAGTACACAACCCCTACTTGCCAGAAATTCCTGCAGCTCCTTCAGTGCTGCTGTATTTCTCTTGGCAGCCTCCCTGACCTGCTTTAGTCTTTTCAACAATTTTGGAGGGACATCCAGTTCTTTGCAATGTCACTGTTGTCCCACATTTTCTCCACTTTTTGATGACTGTCTTCACTGTGTTCCATGGTATATCCAATGCTGTGGAAATGTTTTTGTACCCTTCCCCTGACTAATACCATTCAACAATGAGATCCTTTTAATACCATTCAACAATGAGATCCCTTTGATGCTTTTAAGCCCTCTGCGAACCATGGCTTTTGCTGTAATAAAGTATTAGTTTAAGGGTGTGCAAACATATGCAACTAGCTTATTGCACATTTATTTTTTATATTTCCCTAACAGATTTGTTTTTCAATTGAATTGTACAGGTTATAAGTCACATTAAAGATGGGAAAAGTTTTCAATTTTTTTATTGTGGTCTCTCTTTATATCACAAAAATCTGGAATTTTAACAGGGGTGTGTCCACTGTAATCTCATATGCCATACTAATTATCCCTCTTAACAGCACCTTGTTCTATATTCAACTAAACACTCTACCAGATCAGGTCTTTCACTTGAGATTTCCTTATTTCTTTCTCTAACTATACTCGGATATCAATCTCTGGTATGGAAGGCAGTCTTATAGCTTGTATTACAAATGTCTTCTTGTCCTCGTCCCATTATATTACCTTTCCCTCTCTATTTCCAATACCTTGGTTCCTTTGCCAGTTTTCTCCAATAAATTCCAGTCACCTCCTGCCTATTCTCTGTACCACTATTTGGAGGCAAACGTAAATGCATTATTTCCTTTCTCCAGTATCATGTTGGATTAGTTCTTAGAACCATGTCTGCTGCTTTATGAATATAGTATTCTGTATGGCTGTTAATCTCCTTGAGGATCTGCATCAAAATTCCACTCCCTATTTCTTAAATCCTCCCCACTTCTTCATGATCTCTTTCCACATTAAATTGTAACTTTCTGATTGTATTATTTATATGAACCTTAACTGTGCAGCTCTAAAATTTCCCTTCAGGTTAGGTAAATCCTTAAACCACCTTGTTCTATTGGAAGGATTAGCTTATCCATTAACTCTTGCCCGCTTACCCTCACATATAAATTCCTTCAACTCTATTACTTTCTCTACAACTTTTCCTACTATTAATAAAATATGCCTGACCTGTGTATAAAACTACAGAGACTAAAAAACATTTTAAATACTTGTATCTTACTATAACTAAGAGCTTCCAGTTTTCAGAATAATCTTTTGTTTAGTCTCTTACCACATACCCTTAACTGTCATTACAGAAACCTTTTTAATCCATACCTAAACACTTTACCTTATTGTGTCCCCATACTGCTGAGCAATTTCATGTGTGTGTGTGTACTTAACTTACTGCTATAACCTTTATTTTATCCTCATAAATTTTATATCCCAAAAAGACTTTAAAACAGTCTCAAAATGTTCCGCCATACTGAGATGTCCTTTTATGGATTTATCTGCAAATAAAGCCAACTTTTCCTCTTTAGCATACCAATCACATAGTTGAATTTCTGAGTCTTTTTTTCCAATGGCTCTTGTGATGCCCCAGCAATAGCCCAGTAATCACAGAGCCTCAATCCTCACCACTGGCAAGTGAGGGGACATACAAACTAGGACAATGACAAGTACATACAGTAAAACACAATTTCCCTTAAGAGCACACAAAGATCAAAGTCAGTCTAGGGCTGGTTTCTCCCTCTTTCTCCAGATCCCCAATAAAACTCCACACTGGCATAGCTATAGGATTAAGAAATAAGCTGAGGGGTCAAGCCAAGACCTCCAGCACCCTCTCTGTCCAACCAATGCTTCATGTCCCTGCCCAAGTAGTGACACACACACACACAAAGATTTGATTTATAAACACACACCTGGGGAAGGCTGGCACAGATTTACTAGCTATGCCCCCTACTGCCCAGACTAAAAGGTAGTTATCACTGCCACAAACCCCTACTTATCAGCTTTTTAAGGCCCTTACAAATGGTGACCAATCCTACTGTGTAAGGATACTATTATCCAAATGGCAAGTGAGATCAAGAACAAGGCTATTTAGGAGTAGCCTGTACAATGTCACCAAATACATATGCAAGTACTCCAAGAGCTTAAATACATTTCACAAACATCAGCCACAAAGACAGGTTTAAACATGTTTAATAAATAATAAAAGAACAAGACAATACACAATCAACACAGTAACTAGAGAGTTCAAAATCACAGGAAATGTTTTAAAACAACATTGCAGGACAGTTTCAAATAAATACAGAAAACATCTAAACTAATATTTACTATATTCCTATCTTTATCTAAAAGATACTATGCCCAAAATAACTTACTTACAGAGCAAGGCAAATGCTGCTGCTGATGACTGGGCGTTCTTGCTAGGTCCAAGACAAAATACAAAATGCCCACAGTCTTGGAGGGTTCTTAAATTACTATCAAACATTACTGCTGGGTAAGTTTGGATGACACCACTCTTGTCACCTGCCTTCAGTTCCCAGGCTAACACATACTAACAGAATTTTAACGTGTGTGTGAGAAGTACATATCAATAAGAAGTGCAGCTGCTAGGAAGTCATAGAGCAATAAAACACCTTACATTTTAAACATAGTAAATACTTCTTTCCAAGACAATAGAAAAAAACTTATAGCTCTAGACATCCTGTATTCTTGCTGCAATGAAACTGACTTTTATAGCACATTGTAAAGCACTTAATTTCAACTTTTTTTGTAAGTTCATCTTTTATGTTCCAGCAGGGTATACTGTGGTTACATTCTTGAAGCTGAGTACATAACATACAGTTCTGTATAAATCATATCAATATCCACTAATGACATAGAATTATTTACAAAATTCCAGATAGCTGGACTGGCAGTGTCACATTTCACCCCTCCCCAAAAACTCAAGCTAGTTTTTCAAGTGACTCAAACACTGCTTGAGAAGGTTGAGGCTATCTGGGAATACCTTACCCCATACCCTGTCTTGACAGCCCATCTGCATTGGCATTCCTAACCCCCTGTGGTGCTGCACTGTCATATCATATGCTTGCAACCCTAGAATTCACCTTAGCAACTTATTTTGTTGGCTGGCTCAATGTAGCCATGTTAAGGGATTGTGGTCTGTAACTATGGTGAATTTCTTTCCATACGGATAAGGCTGAAGTTTCTACAGTGCCCCCACTATGGGTAGGCATGCCTTTTCTACAGTTGCATAGCATTCCTTCCTGGGTTGGAGCCTACGACTGAAATAAAGCACTGGGTGTTCTTCTGTCTCTGCGGAGACCTGGCCAAGTACAGCCCCCACACTATGGTTTGAAGCATCCACCTGCACAACAAATTATTTGCTGTAATCTGGACTGGCTAACACACAGGGTCCTCCCAAAGCTCCTTTAAGATTCTGCAATGCGTGCTGACATGCTGGGGTCCACACTACCTTTTTCCTTGTCGGGTCTGTGAGCAGAGCAGCTATGGTACTATAATTGGGGACAAGCTTTCTTTAGTACCCTGCTGTCCCTAAGAATGCCCTCACCTGCTTTTTGGTAACAGGTGCAGGCCATGCCTAAATGGCTCCCACTTTGTCAGGTTCTGGCCTGATCTTACCACTCCCCACTCTATGTCCCAGGTAGGAGACCTCTGCCATACCCACCTGACATTTGTTGGGCTTAATGGTCAATCCTGCCCTCTGTAGTCTGCTCAGTACCTCACAGAGATGCAGAAGGTGCTCTTGCTAGGAAAGGCCGTAGACAGCAATATCATCTAGGTAAGCAAGGGCAAAATCTCCTATGCTTGCTAGGATATTATCTAACAGCCTCTGGAAAGTCGCTGAGGCATTTTTCATCTCAAAGGGCATCTTTGTGAACTCATACAAGCCAGAAGGTGTCACAAAGGCTGATAAGATCAATAGTGGTAAGATACTTAGCCCCACCCAGCTGCTCTAGGGCTTCATCTGTCCTAGCCATGGGGTAAGCATCTGTGTGACTAATTTCCTATAGTCCACACAGAACCTGGTTCTGCCATCCTTCTTTGGTACCAGCATCACTGGGAAGTCCCAGGGACTGTTGGACTCCTGAATTATCCCTTGTTCCAACATTTCCTGTACCTCCAACCTCAGTCTGTTTGACTCTCTCAGGCACCCTATTAGGGGCCTGCTTCATAGGCTTTGGGGTCCTGTATCTTCCACATGGTGCTGCACCAGGTGGGTGCACCCTGGTTTCCCAGTGAACATGTCCCCAAACTCCTGTAACACTGCTCTTATTTCTCGAACCGGAGTAGGGGGTAGCTGCTGGGACACTGCTACCCCTTCCACTGAGGTGTCAGTCCGAGCCTCACTGAGGAGATCAGTCACCAGATCCCCCTCAAACTCTCCTGCCATCCACTTCAAATACTCATCACAAGTTCCTCCCTTATCATGGTAAGGATTCATCATGTTAACATGGTACAATATGTGCTCCTGCCTCCTGCATAGCAATTCTAACATGTAGTTATCACTGACCTTCCTTACCACCTTGTACGGTCCCTCCCAAGCTGCCTGGAGCTTGTTGTGTCTGACAGGAATAAGAACCATTGCCTGCTGACCTACAGCATATACTCTCTATCATGAGCATTCCTGTCTTACCAGAATTTCTTCTGCTGTTGGGTTTCTGCCAGGTTCTCCTTGGCCAAGCTCATGAGTCCCCTGAGCCTTGTCCTGAGGTTTAGGACATATGCTACAACAGACTCCTTGTGGGATTCACACACAAATCAAATCTAGAGGTCCCCTCACCCTATGCCCATACAACTCATCAAAGGGTGAAAAACCTGTGGTTTCCTGGGGCACCTCTCTAAGGAAAAAAAACAGACGGGGCAAATATTTGCCCCACTCCCTCTTAAACTGGTCTGAAAATGCCCGTAGCATGGATTTGTGTAGAGTTTAACATCTCAACAAGACCATTAGTCTGGGGATGGTAGGGGTGGTCTTTAGGTGCTTCACCCCCAAAGTACTTTCAGAGACAAGCCAACAGGATTGACATGAAATTGGCATTCTGTCATTCAGTATTTCTTTTGGGAAACCTACCCTGCTGAAAATCTCCAACAATGGCGCACAGAGTCACTGCCTTATCTAGTAGCATAATCTACTACCACTAGGATATACTTTTTCCCTGTGGAACTTGGGTACTCGAGGCCCCACATCTATAGCTATCCTCTGAAATGGCTCCTCAGTCACAGGCAAAGGCATCAAAGGAGCTTTCACCTTGTCTCCTGTCTTGCCTACCATTTGGTACTGCTCAAAGCTCCTGCAGTACCCTGTTACATCTCTGGAAATCCCAGGCCAATAGAAGTTCTGCATAATGTCTCTTTGTACACTATGTCCATATGACCTGCAACAGGAATTTCATGGGCTATGGCTAGAAGTGCCAGATGGTAGGCTGTGCATACTACCAACTGCTGTATTCTCTTGCCCTCCCTCAGGGCTCCACTCTGTATATAGTAACCCTTTGTCCTAGTATACAGATTCCCCCTTCCCTTGAGAATCAGGTGCCTCATTAGCTACCTCCCTCAGGCCTTGTAATGTAGGGTCTGAGAGCTGAGCCTGTCTCATCTCTCTCTTTGTAACCCTTTCCAGCTCCCCTTCCACAAGAAGTCTGGCATCCTCGGACAGTGGTGCCTCACTGTCAGCCTGGGTACTACTACTCACTGCTGCTCTTGCAGTCACTCTGTCCAAGGGAACATCAGTACCCACAAGCACCTGTGGCTCACCTTCAGTCTCGCTGCTACATGGTAACTCCCTGCTTGAAGTGACCACCTCACCAGTCCTTGCTGCAAGTGCATGGTCGGTCTGGGTCTCCCCCAGGCTACCAGACCCACATGCTTGTCTCCAAGCTTGACTACGTGTAACTGCATGCACACAGTACTGCATTATCAAAATCATTCCCTATCAGGACATCTGCAGGGATATCCTCAAACACACCTACTTGCTGGCTTCCTTTTCCACCCTCCCATTCAAGGTGAAACCTAGCCAAAGGTATTGGGAATGGGGTCCCTCCTAAAGCTCTGACTGGAGTAGGCTGCCCAAGCAAGTAGTGCTCCTCTGTAACCATTGCAGGCTTCACAATGGTTATGTTACAGGCTCTCTCTCTTAGTCATGGCCTCTTTCCCATTCACTAAGATGGGATATAACCTCTTGTGGTAGTTTGGTACCCTTGTTTTCTTGAGACAAACTACTGTTGGCATTTTGTCATTCCCACTTACTGGCTCTCCCACCTTTTGTTCTCCTCCTTGCCTCCTTGGACATCTATATGCTACATAGACCAATGGGTGCATTTAAAACTTTTAACCCTTGGTCCTGGACATGTACCTGGACCAGTGGCTTCCCCTGCTACTGGCAGACTCTGCTGGGGCAGTCTGGGCTGCCCATCATGGGTTCCCTTAAACCCACAAGCAGCACTGGCTGCCCCTTTCCTGTGCAGTGATACCCTGATTGCTAGGTATAGGTCTCCCTTCTTCCCAAACTCATCTGCAGTATCACATTGTCTATCAGCTAACCTGATTCTCATGTCCTCAGGCAAAGTGCTAAGGGCTTGTTCCCTCATGAAAAGGTCAGCCTGCCCTTCAAAAGGGGTGACCTGAGATCCACTCACCCACCTATGAAAATAAGTGTTTAGTTCAGCAACATATTCACACACACTCATCTGTCTTGCATCTATGCTCACTGAACTTTTTCCTACAACCTTCAGGTATTAACTATAAACATTCTGAGAGAGACTTCTTTACATTATAATTTAAACAATCAGTATCAGACAGTTCAGAAATTACAGTTACAGCTTTACCATGGAGTAAGGGAGTCAGGAACCGTACCCAGAGCCCTTGGTCAACATTATACTGTTTACATACCCTTTCAAACATATGAAACTATCAAAATTATCCCCCTCTGTAAATTGAGGAAGAAATTTACTGATCTTTGTTGCTTCTGGGGTTTGGTTACTTCCTTTCCCCATTACCTCCATGACTCTGGCGAAGAGTCAGCATCTCCTTTTATGTTGCATCTGCCTCTCCTTTTCCTCGGCTTCCAGGTGTCACAGTTTCTTATTTTCTTCAGCCTTCAGACACTGCAGTTTCTCATTTTCCTCAGTCTCTAGATGTCTCAGTCTCTCTGCTGCCTCTATGCTTGGTCTCCAGCTCAATTCTCTAACTCCAGACAGATTTTTCAGTCTTCTGTGGAAAGGTTGAGCTGTCCATTTTCTGAGAGTTGCACATCTCCATGGCCAGTCGGATTGCCCTCCTGGTTGCTATTCTGTAATGCAGCTGTGACTAAAGCTGCAATCATGTCTGCTTTAGTCAGGTTGGCATGCACCAGTCCTTTAGCTTGGCACATCTCAGAACACTGGCTCCTTTGTCAGCTTGACATACTTCTCTGCTGACATGCTTGCCTGCTCTCCCTAACTAAGCTAACGAAAATAAATAAAACAATTGTGATATGAACTTTGAATATTCACTTAGTGACTGATTGAGAATACAAACACCTTCGGTGACCACTGCACGCAAGCTACAGGAATTCAATATCCACACCACTACAAGCCAATTAATGTGTGATGTGGCTAACTTACCAATGTCAACCAAATAATATGTAATGTGGATATCCCACCACTGCCAATTAATATGAGACACCCCTGTACTGGTACAGTAATCAAGGAGCCTCAATCCTCACCACTGGCAACAGTGAGGGATGTACACACTGGGACAGTGACAAGTACGCACACAGTAAAGTATAATTTCCCTTAAGAGCACACAGAGATCGGTCAGTCTGGGGCTGGTTTCTCCCTTTTTCTCCAGATCCCCAATAAGACTCCCCATTGTCACAGCTATAGGATTAAGATCTCAGCTGAGGGGTCAAGCCAAGACCTCCAGCACCCTCTCTGTCCAACCCATGCATCCTGCCCAAGTAGCTGACACACACACACCTGGGGAAGGCTGGCATAGGTTTACTAGCTATGCCGCTTTCTGCCCAGACTATAAAGTAGTTATCACTGCCGCCAACTCTGACTTGTCAGCTAAAGGCCCTTACAAAGGGTGACCAATCCTACTGTGCAATGTTACTATTATCCAAATGGTAAGTGTGACCAAGAGCAAAGCTATTTAGGAGTGGCCTGTACAGTGTCACCAAACACATATGCAAGTACTCTAAGAACTTAAATATGTCTCACGAATCAGCCACAAAGATAAGTTTAAATATATTTAAACAATAAAAGAACAAGACAATAATCCATCAACACAGTAACTACAGAGTTCAGAATCACAGAAAATATTTAAAAACATTGCAAGAGTATCAAATGAATACAGAAAACATCTAAACTAATCTTTACTATATTCCTATCTATATCTAAAAAACTACTATGCCCTAAATAACGTGCAGAGCAAGACATGCAGATGATGAGTGGATGTTCTTGCTAGGTCCAAGACAAAATACAAAATGCCCAGTCTCTCTCTGAGAGAGTTCTTAAATTACCATCAAACATTACTGTCGGGTCAGTTTGGATTACATCACTCTGCCACCTGCCTTCAGTTCCCAGGCTAACAGATACTAACAGAATTTTAATATCTGTGTGTGAGAAGTACATCTCTCTCAGAAGAGCAGCTGCTAGGAAGTCAGAGCAATAAAACATACATTTTAAACATAGTAAATACTTCTCTCCAAGGCAATAGAAAAAACTTCTAGCTCAAAACATCCTGTCTTCTTGCTACAGTGAAACTAACTTTTATAACACATTGTAAAGCACTTAATTTCAACTTATTTTCTTGAAGTTTTGTAAGTTAATCTATGTTCCAGGAGGGTATGCTGTGGTTACATTGTTGAAGCTCAGTACATAACACAGTTTTGTATAAATCTTATCAATATTCACAAATGACAAGGAATTATTTACAAAATTCCAGAGAGCTGGGCTGGCAGTGTCACAGCTCTAAATATAAAGCAAATAAAAGGGAAAGAGGACACCCCTGCCTGGTTCCTTTGTTCAGACACAACTTATCAGAGGGGGACCCTCTAACTTTAATTCTAGTCTCTGATCCTTTATATATCCTATTAACCTTATTATTGTATCAGGGAATGCAAATGTTTCTATTGCCCTACTCAAAATTCTAGGTTATGTTGAATGCTTTTGCTGCAAGACCCAACATCAGTGGTATTTTCCTCCACTCTGGATCACTACTGTTCTACTAATGCTGTCAAGTGTTTGTCTCCACTCCACAAAAGTATGCAGATTCATATCTATCAATTCAGCAACACTGTTGTCATTCTTTTAGCTAGAAGAGTAATAAAACATTTAGTGTCATGGCTTAAAATTGAAATGGGCTTATATGAAGCTGGATATCATGGGTCTGTCTAAGTATTACAACCACCACAATTTTCTTCCAAGATGTTGGCACGTTCCCTCTTTTTAAAGACCTGGAAGGTTTTGTTTAACAACATTTTATCACTTTACCTCCTAAGTTCCAAACTTCCATAGGAATACCATCTGTTTCTGGAGACTTTCCTACAGAGCAACTACACATCGCTGTTTTTATCTCTTCTTATCCTATCTTAACCACTAATTATTAAGACTCATCTAGCCTGCAACCTTGTCATAATTAAGGCTTCTATAAATATTTGTTGCTTGATTTTCACATTTCTCTGCTTTTTACAAATGTTCATAAAACTTCTGAAATATCTCTAATACCTCTACAGGATCTCTAGTTATTTATCTTGTTATAGGCTCCCTAAGTTTGAAGACAACCCTTTCGGCTTTCTGTTGCCAAAGTCATTGTGCTAAATGTTTGTGTTCTGGGATCATCAAAAATTAGTTGCTTAACAGCAATCTTTCTAAACTTATGCATATTAAGATAATCCCTTATCTGATTTCTCTATCTGTAGTCTTGCCTTTTCTTGTTCTGCAATATTCCCTTATTATGCAGTATTTTAATCTTTGTCAAGCTCTCTAAACAATTTGTATTACTTATTAACCATTATCTCTCTCATATGTTGACCCTATGTTTAAATTCCATTTTAATTTTATCCCACTTACTAGCTATAACTTCCAAAGAAATTTCTATCTTCCTTAACACTTTAACAATTTCCACTACCCATTCCTTAACTTCCTCTCTTTTTAATAGGTAGGTGGGACACTACTTGTATTGCATTTTTACCTCATTACCCTGCATTTCATCTTAGATTTTATTGATGCATGATCTGAAATAGTTAGTGGATATGTCAAAATTTAATTAAATGCACATGTTCCTGTGAAAATTTGCATCTAGTCTAAACCAGTTATATATTGGGGAATAGGTAAATTATCTGAGTTCCTACTACTGTATTCATGTATTCCATACTAAACAGTTTCATAACTTGCTTTAGAAATCTACTCTGCTGCTGTATTTCCCTTCTTGGTCCTCCAGCTACATCCTGTTATAAATCAAGTTCCAGACACCACATACAAGTAATATTTTCTGCTGAAAATTTTTATTTAGCTCCATAGTAGCAGTTTTTGGTGGAATACAAATATATGCCTGTGAAATTCTCTTCTGCCAATAGCCCTTACTACTACGAATCTACCACTATAGTTTCCCCCTCTTATACCACTATTGGAGCTCTTCTAGCAGTTTGTATAATTACGTCCCCTTTCATCTGTTCCTCATTCTGCTGAATATCCATCTTGAAAACTTATCAAATTCACATGCTCATTTCCTTCCAAATGAGTCTCCTGTGGCATTGCTATTTTCATACACTGCATGTACTATATTTCAATACTCTGACTATACCTAAGGCCATTTACATTCAAAGATAATATATGGACAGTGCAAGCCTTATTGCTCCCACCCATCATACAAGAGTTGTTTTTTTTTTGGATGTGCATTTCCAACTTTTGTATTGCATACACATACTAATGACTGGCAGGCTAATCTGTACAGTTGTTGGTCATCTCCATGCAAACTTCTTATTTAAGACTTTGTTTTAATGAATCAATCTAGAAATTAAGTATATTTTTAGAATACACCCATAACCTATTAACTTAAAACACACAAAATTACGTTAATCTTAAAAAAAATATGAAGTTTGACCCTCCAAATAGGAACAATTGTCCCAACTTGACAGCTACACCCTCAGGTACTACCTAACCTACAATTAAGGTTACTCATGCTAAAGCTCATGTTACAGCCTGTGCTCTCACACTGATTAGCATCTGTTTTTTTCATATCCCAATTCCACACACAGATGTGAAAAACAGCTGGCATACTTTCATTAACTTTTAGCCCTTAGAAAAAAAGGACCATCTTTAAATAAAACTAAATTGCTCACAGCTGTATTGTGCATTAAAGTATAAAAGGCTGCTAGGGAAGCCACACACACTCATGCACTTCAAATGTCAAACTTTACTTTTCACTGAACTGCTTGCCATTGTATCTTTAAATTTAGCATTTCTCTCAAAGAATGCACAGAACTCGCACAGTTGCTTGCTCAAAAAATAAAATTTCTTGCATCTCCAAATAACGCATCTCCATGGAAACGGTCAACGATGAGAGGTGGGAGACATCTAAAAACTCTGCAGAAGCATGAAGGAATCTGTCAATTTCATTCAGCATGGAACAGAATGTACAAATGCTTTCATCTGGAGACTTCTTGAATCCTAATGAACATTTGCTAATGGAGAAAAACAAGTTACTATCATTGCATATGTACGACACTTAAAATGATGAAAGCCATGAGAAGTGTCTTATTTTTCAGGCCTACCTGCTAACAAAAGCACTTTTATAGATTAAGCCAAGGGCATTAATCCAGACATTCACCTTTGCAAAAATAAAAGATCTCAACTCTACATGTAACTGGTACACTTTTAATCCCCAATCCCAGCAGAACAAGATCACAGCATATTAACTAAAATTTGCTTTTGTACAGCATTTATTACCTTGTAAAGCCTAGATTTCCTACAACTGAAAACAAGTATTTATCACCTACAAGTCAATGAAAAGACTCCCCCTCCCCATTGAAAATGTCAGTGACTTTATACTATACAAAACTGTTTTCCTATATAAAAGTTTATATCATGAAATTGTTTTATACAAATACTATTAATAACACTGTTTCTCTTAGTTTTTCCTTTTAGTGCCCTTCTAAACATTAATGACAATGACAAAGTGAGTATATGCTTTAATAGTCCACACAAATTTTAACGGAAGTCCAATCTTTCTCAGCCACTTTTTCTTGAAAGGCCACATTTCACAAATGTGATTGGTTTAGAATCTCACATTTTTTCACAAACTTCAGTGTTGCTGATCGCCTTCCTAAATCTCCAACTCCCAACAGACCGATTCAATTCTAAGGTACTCCGGATTCTAGTCAATTCCTGTACTTATTTTCAGGCTCTCAAGCATTTCCCTTTGGAACATTGGAAAAGGGATCACTGACAGTCTCTTCATGAGCTTTACTGTCAGAAGATTGAGAAGCATCTCTTCTGTTTGATGGTGCAGTGTTTGATAATCATTTGCATTTCCTCCATCAAAATGTCTTTGTACCACTAGGAAAAATATTCAGAAGACAATTGGATACAGCAGCTTGAATATCACGCCTACCTCCCAACATTCCCCGATAGTGGGATACATTTGCTTCTCTTCTGCCTGGTGTACAATCATTTTCACAAACACACTGCTGTCAATTTTTAATACTTTTCACTTCTGCCACAGTTTTGTCATGATAGACTTTTTCTGCTGGTATGATTGCATCTTTAGAAATACAGGTCTTGGCTGTTTTCTCATGACCAGGTTTGAAACGCATACACTATGTGCCCTTTCAATTAACAAATCTTGCTGTGGAATACCAGTCCAGTTGCTTATTTGTGTTTTCATTAAAGTAATCTTTTCCTTCCAGTTTTTCTAGTACAGCAGAAAATCTTTGGTTTTCTCCGCTTGTTGAATCTTCTGACTCTACCATTTTTAAATGTTTCTTCTTGAGAAGTCTTACACTCAACCAGTCTTTTCTTCATTCCAACCTTGACAGTTTTATCAGTTCATCTATATAGCTAGTGTCCTCCATTTTTCCAGACTTTTACTTGAGTTGATATATATTCCTTCAATGCTTCATTTATTTTAATTATTGCTGAGTACATCTGATTCAGTTTCCTCTAAATAACTGGAGGCCATCTCCTGTATCAAAGCTTAAGCTTGAACTGATTTTTTTAGTCACTGTTTTCTCTTCACCTTTTCTAGTTGATTTTCTTTCAGGTTCTCTAAATGCCTTTTCGCTTTCATCCAGACAAGACAATTACAAGCCAGTAACTGAATTTTATTCAAGATGGCAGAATTACTAGTTCTTGCCAGTCAGCTTTTTTTTTTTTCCCATAACGGGAGAACTGAAATTAAGCTAATGATCAGTGTGCAGCGATCTTTAAAGTCCCAAGCAATTAATCTTGAGAGTTTGGAGCATTCTTTGCTGAGGGAAATGCAAAATTCAAAGGTACAATGGCAAGTTCAGTTAAAAATAAGGTTTGAAAGTATGGCAAGTGAACAAGATATAGCTACCTCCCCAGCAACCTTAACACTTTAATACACTTAAAAGAACTGTGCATAATTTACTTTTAAAGGCAACTAGTGCACTTTTTAGGGTTAAAACTTTATGTTTTCTGAAAGCAACAGAAGCTGTTTTTCACATCTGGGGAGAAAAGAAATAAATAAAAAAACAGACAACAGTGTAAGTGGGAACACAGGCTGCAATGTGTGATTTAGCATGTGTAACCTTAAGTTTAGATTAAATTACGCCTTTGGTTATAGCTATCAATTTGGGTAATTATTCCTATCTAGAATGCTGAACTTCATTTCTTGAAAATGTACATAAGCTTTGTGTGTTTGTTCTATGTTAATACAGAATGAGAGTGTTTTGAATATGTATTGAGTATTTTGGGGGGTTATTAAAGCAAAAAGTCTTTTTTTAAACAAGAAACCTCTCTATCACATATGACACAGGACTCATTACATTTATATAAATGACAATGAACCATAGAGACACAATCTCAGTTGCAAACATTTCAAACAGTGCCAAAAAAACTGTAGCTTCAAATATACATCACTCAACATATCCAATCCTTGTTAGTTGACTATTACATACCTCATTCAAATCCTGCCTTCTTTTAAACCTCATTCCTCCTCGCCATGTATTGATCCCATTGTTCCCATTTTTTCCTATGTAATTTGCTCCTACCTTTTTCTAAGGATACCAGTTCCTTGTGTTTTATCTCTGTTACTATCTTTCACTACTACTAGTAAAGTTGGTTTAAACTTTGACTTCTATTTTTCTAGCATTTTTTTGGCAACCATCATAATTAGACTCAGCAAAGTCTTACTATGTCTAGACAATTCAGATACTGTATCATAGCTCAGAAAAATTTTTACTTACTCCAATTTGCTCAACCAGTATCTCTGACAGAGTAGTCTGCAGGGAATCTTTTAAGTTTGCTAACTCATTACACTCCCAGAAAATATGTTCCCAATTACCTTTCTTCCCCATCACCCATCCATTTTCCGTCTACCTGAGTCTAAATTCTCTGGTGTCTATTTGGGGTATTAAAAGTATCTGTGTAAACATTTCCAAAGAAAAAATCCTTATCTAGACTTTGTTGCATATTTGGGAAACCTATATCTCCCACTACTTACTTATCCAGTCTCTTCTCAATCATTTCTAACCTCATCTGATTGTTATAGTTATCATGCAATACTTTGTATGCTCTAATTATTCTTTTAACAGCAGCTTCTACTAAAAACTATACCAGTGCTGGTCTTTCATTTAGGACCCTCCCCATTTCTTTCTCTTTGCCTATACTTTGATAGCAATCCTTGATAGGGAAGGCAATATGTAACCTGCAGTCCAAATTTATTCTTGGCATCTTCCCATTCTATTACCTTTTCCCTTCATTATTTGCTCCCAATACCTTGGGTTCCTTCACCAGTTTTCTCCAATAAAATCCAATCCCGCATGCCTATTTGTCCATATCCCTAGTTACAGTCATCTGTAGCAACAGAATCTCCTTTCTCCATTCCTGTGTTGGCTTGGTTCTTAGAATACTTTCTGCTACTTTATTAATATTTTATAATTATAATTGTTTTATAATAATACTTTATGAACATGTACACGTGAATTACCACATAGGTGGCAGTACACTAAACACCAAAAGTGTGATAAGAAACTTAGGGACACAGGTGGACAGTGGTCTCACCTTCAATAACCACATCACCACAACAGTCAGGAAATCCTTTTATGTGGCACACCATCACTAAGGGCTTTTCATCCAGGAAAAAGGAGGTCATTGTCCCCATTGTACTCATCCCTCATTAGACCCATTTTAGAATAAAACACTCCATTTGGTATGTACCTATCAAGACATCTGCAACAACTGGAAAGGCCACAGAAATACCCCACTAAAAGAATCACAGGCCTAAAGCAGATGCCCTATGCTGACCGCCTTAAAAAAACTCCAGCTATACTCTGTCACATATAGTCTACTCAGAGGCGATCTCTGCTTAACGTACAAGGCCATGTCAAACCCAGAGCTGTTGGACATGCTACACTTAAAGAAATCCCAATCCCTCAGAGCCGCATGCTCCAGGGATCTAAACCTGGTCATCACAATAAACAAAACATGCTGGAGGGATAGGTTCCTGACCCAGAGACTCCCCAGACACTGGAATAGACTACCTATACATGTCAAGCAGAGTACCTCCTTGGCCCTCTTCAAAAGGAACCTTGATTGGATGGTAGAAAGGAAATTCACCCCGGGGATCACGTCAGTCACCCTGCTAGACAGGGGTCCAGGGAAGTAAATAGTGTGGGAAGTAATAGCCAGAGAATTATGGCTAGGCTTGTATAGGCCCCTAGGGCCGATAGCCTAGTACCAACCTATGAACCTATTCTGTATGACTGTTAATTTCCTTCAAGGTCTGCATCCAAAATCCCATTCATTTGAGCTTTCCCCATTTCATCATCATCCCCTTTTACTTTGAATTATAGGCTTTTGCTTGTGCTATATATTGGAGCCTTAACTGTGGCTATAAAATACCCCCCCTCAAATTGAGCAATCCCAATCCACTCTGTTCTAGTGGAAGAATCATCTTATTCCACTTGACTCTTGCCTTCTTTCCCTCCCAGATAAAATCCTTCAGCTCTTTTGTTAATTGCTATCCACGACTTCTCCTCTGGTTGATAAAAAATATTCTTAAAAGACTAAAGGGACAAACATTTTAACTGCTTGCATCTTACTGTCAGTGTCCCTATAGCAGAGTTTCTAATTTATCAGTTTTTGTATTTTCTTTTTAGTCTCTTCCTACATATCCTTAGCTCCAACACTGGAATAAGTTTTAATTCATACTCCTAAATACTTCATTTTATCATGTCAACATAAATATGAATATTGCTGAACCAATTCACGTGTGGGTACATAATTTACCACTATTGCCTTTGTTTAAACTTCATTAATTTTGTAACCCAAAAAGATTTGAAACAGTCTCAGAATGTTCCACAACACTATAGTGTCCTTTTCTAGTTTTATCAGGTATAAAATTTCATCTGCAAATAAAGTCAGCTTTTTTTGACTACCATACCAATTGGTACGGATGGGTACCGTTAGTCCTTAATCTCACTTTCTCTAATCAAGGAATGTAATTGAGTTAACAGAATGGATTTGAGATGAGGAAAAATGTAGCTGGCTAAGGTTTCTAGCATTGCCTGGTAACCGCAGCCAGTTTCTGATTTGATCTAAGCAAATGGATATGGGCATAGGTAACTACCAACTATGCAAAATATTTTAAGTAGCATGAATCCAGATTGTGCAAGGCTTGGTAAGTAAACAGTAAGGTTTTAGTATGGATCTAGTAGCTGTTGATGCCATCCCAAAGTCCACAGCACCAGGGTAGTATGACAATCTAGAATATGAGGTTAACCCAAGCTGCAGAGCTCTGGACTTTCCACAAGCAAACAATATGTATAACCAAGAGTACCACATACAGACTGTTGAAGTTGCCCAGACATAATAAAACCAGTGCATGCACAACTGTTACCAACTCTGCAGAAGGATGATGTTTGGATGGTATTCTTCAGCTCATCTTTCCTCCCCTCTAATGACAATTAGCACTTGTCCTTCATGATCAGTACATTTTCTAAAATCATCTAGTGGCTCAACAGGCAGCATATCTGCATTTAGTGCTAGAAGATCATAAGTATGTGGATTCTATTCCCACACCAAGTACTTGGATTCATTTCACAGTACTGACGCTCCAGTGCAGCATAATGGGTTCTTCACTCCTGAATCTGCCATCCTTAAGATGAGACATTAAGCCAATGTCCTATGTGAGTTGGTGACAGCTAGAGTAGGGGGACCTCCCCAGTGCCCTGGCCAAATTTCACCTAGACAGTGAAAAAACTATCAGGGGTCTCCCCTGAAGAGGACATGGGCTTATTAGGACTGACTAAGTCAGCAAAAGAGTAAATAAAATCTTTTACTTTTAATGCAAATGTTATCCTTAGACTATATGGGCTAGGAACATTGATAAAGTTATACAGAGGCATGAGCCAGCATAACTACACTTTTGGTAAGACTACCCCTTCAGTAGTTTATCTGGTTATGGATGGATTTTTTTAAACACAAAACATCGCTTAAGACATAGGCACATATACATTAATAGAAAACAAATCACATTAACATTTTCCATCTACACACATTATCCATTACATTTTCTTTACAACTTTTTCAGTGAATTTCATAAATCACTCATTTCCTACCTTCCTTTATTCATCCTCCTGAACGTTATTCTGAGTGTATTGTTCTCCCAAAATTCCATTTATTTCTATGTAATTTGCTTTTCCCCTTTTCTAAACAGCTCTCCCATTTTTTCATCTCTGACCATATTCATTTAAATGCACTTAGTTTAGATTTTGCTTTCCATTTTCTAGTAATTGCTTTTTTGGTAGCTAAAAAAAAACTTCAGGACGTACTATGCCTGTGCAAGTCTAATCCTGTCTCTCAGCTAAAAAGATTAATTTATTTACACCCAATTGCTTCACCAATATTTCTGTCAAAGTACTGTTTAGGGAATTTTTAAATCTGCCAATAGATTACCCCCCCCCCAAAAAAAAATTTCCCTGTTACTCCTTTCTTCCCCATTACGCTTTCAACATTTTCTATTAACCAAGGGAAAATTTCCTTGAAGTCTACTTAGGGTATAAAAATACCCCATTGTTGATCCCTTGTAAATTTGTTTTTCTAGTCTCTACCCAATCTTTAACATTCTCTGACTGATTCTTATATTTATCAGGCAGTATTTTGTGCGGCCTACTAATTATCCCTTTTCAGCAGCAGCTTTTGTTCTAGACTTGACTAAAAACTCTACCAGAGTAGGTCGTTCCCTTATAGGAAAAGCAGTCTCTAAACTTTAGCCTAAACTTCACCTCATCCCATTCTATTACAGTTCTCTAATTATTTGCTCTCAATATCTTGGTTCCTTTGCCAGTTTTCCCCAATAAATTCCAACCCCCTCTTGCCTATTTTCAGTGTCTGTACCTGCAGTCAATACTACTGGCAAAATCTCCTTTCGCCATTCACGTTGGCCTAATTCATAGAATACTTCTGCAACTTTTTGTATAATAACCTGTATCTCTGTATGGTGGCTAGTTTCCCTATGGATCTGCATTCAAAAAAATCCCACACTACTTATTTCTATAACCTTACTCCCAACTTTATCATCCCTTTCCACTTTGAATTTTAACATTCTACTTGTGTTATGTATATGAACCTTAAATGTTTATTTCTAAAATATCCCTTCAAATCAAGTAATCCTAAACCACCCTGTTCTATTGGGGGAACTTTTCCCACTTAACAGTTGCCCTCTTTCCCTCCTCGTTAAATTTGTTCAACTCTTTATTGTCCACTTCTTCTATTATTTATCTTTTGTTAACAGAGTAAGTCCACGGAGGACAAAGGCCCATTTTCAGTGGAGACCCGAGGAGAAAAGCTCCACAAGAAAAAATACAATGTTAACTATACAAGAAATATTAGCAAGACATAGACAATATATGCAATATACAAGTGAAAAAATACAAAAATTAAGAAAATACAGAAGGTAACGTAGAGTACCCAAGATATACACAAAAGATTAAAAAAAAAATAAAAACTGTTTTCATATTAACTAAAAAATAAACCAGAAATATACCTGTTTAAAACTTGTAGAACTGAACAGATGGGAGAAGAAAATAAGTATTAATAGTGAGGTAGAAAGAGAGATATAGAAGCATAAATGAGCCTCAAGTATAATGAAATGAGATGGGAGAAAGAAGCAGGAAGCTAATTTTAGAAGAAAGTGCGTTGAAGTATACTACTGTTAAGTAGTGTGAGAAAGGTTGTGCAAGTATTTGATGCATCTATTTTCTTAAGGCAAGCATGTTAAGGACATATAAGGGAGTATGAGCTGGCTGATAAAAAAAAATATACCTGACCTATATGAAAATAAAGGGACTAAAACATTTTCACTGCTTGCGTCTTACTATCCATAAATAAGAGCTTACGGTTTCTCAGTTTTTGTCCTTGGTCTCTTCCCAAATCTCCTTGGCTCCCAAAACCGAAGCATTTTTAATCCACACACAGAATTAATCCATCTTCTCATTGGTTTTGCTGAACAAAAGTTATGAGTGGATACATTACCACTATAGCCTTTGTTTTATCTTCATTCATTTTATATCATGAAAAGACATGAAACTGCCTCTAAATGCCCCAACAACACTGATATCTCCTTTTTAGCATTTATCAAGTCTAAAATATCTGCAAGTAAAGCTAACATTTCTTGATTACCATACCAATCATATGCTTAAATTTGAGCCTCTTATTTTGTCAGTGGGCTCTAAACATGAAGCAAATAAAGGAAAAGGAGGGCACCCTTGCTTGGTTTATCTTTTCAAACATAACTTATTGGAGAGGAACTCTCCCCACTTCAATTCTTGCCTCAGATCCTTCATATATTCCCCTAATTAACCTTATTGTATCAGGGAATACAAATACTTCATCTTCCTCAAATTCCCCGACTACTCTGCTGAAAGCCTTCTCTTCATTAAGACCCACCAATAGCAGTTTTTTTCTTACATTCTGCCTCCCTCTGGATCATCATTGTACTTCTAAGGTCAAATGTTTGCCTCTCCTCCACAAAACCACACTGATTCATATCTATCACTTTTGGCAATACCTTTGCCACTCTGTTAGCTAATATAAACATAAAACACCTTATAATCATGGTTTACAAATTAAATGGGTCTATATCAGAGACTGGATCAGATGGAGCTCCCCCCCCCAGATTAATATGGCCACCACAGCTTTCTTCAAGAAGCTGTTTCACATCCTTTTAAAACATCATTAAAAATCTTCCAGATCTTTAGCAGATTGGCTCATCACTTTATCTCATCTGTTCCTATCTTAACTATTACTGGTTGAACCTTATCTTCCTCTTATTATTTTATGATCAAGTCTTCCATAAAGATTCCATTTGTGCTCTTTCTTGGTTTCCCATCACTCTGCTTTATACAAATTTGCATAATTCTAAAATCTTTCATACCTCTATAGGATCTCTGGTTATTTTTTTTTTTCAGAGGTTGCCCAATTTTGATGACAACCATCTTTACTCTGTTGCCCAATTCACTTAGCTAAAAGTTTGTGCACCCTGGAGTTATCAAAACATATTTGCTTAACAGCAATCCTTCTAAGCTAACGATTATCCAAATATTCCCTTATGTTCTCTGTGGTACTCTGCAGCTGTTCCTCCTCCTCTCTGAGATTTCCTTTATTCTGCAGTACTTTAATCTTTATTAGCGCCTGTAAATATTTCCTTTTTCTTAACCATATCTTTTTTTATATCTACCCTATTTTAAGCTCCTTTTATCCCACTCACTAGTTATCCCTTCTGAATAAATGACCATCTTCCCTAATGACTATAATATTTGAAACTACCCATTCCTTAAATCCCTCTCTTTTTAACAGGTAGTTAGGGAAGCACCACTGTGATTACTTCATTACCCTGCATTTTTATCTTGGATTTTGCATTGCTATTTGCACTTTGCATTTCTTAACATAATTTAGTACTTTCCTATTTTTGGCCTATACCTGCAAGACCCTTTGCATTCCAAGGGAATATGGATTCAGTAGTCATTATGATAAAAAGCTTTTGTTCCCACTTATGCAGTCAAAATAATTGTTTTATTTAATTATATTTCGAACTTGTCTTTCACACACCAATGTTTGGCATAGCTTTTTCCACTTTGTATTGAATATGCAATGTTATGATCATGTACATATTTTTATGTAACCAGTCTTTTTCCTTTGTGTGTTAATTCTTCAGTTTTACGTGGCTTAGATGTTAACCACTATAAATGAAAAAATAAATGGTGGGGTTTGTGGCCTGGAAAGTGGTTTGAGCTTTTTATTGCTACTTGGACTTTTTGGGTTTGCTCTTACTATACTTGAGGACTCACAACCTCCTTAGGTTGTGAAAGGCTTTACATTCTTGATGAACTCCTTGTTTAGGTCTTTGAGCAACTACTTATTTTTATTGTTATGGTGGGAGGCAAGCTAAAGCTTCTTCTCTACCTGAAGTTGGATACAACTTCCTTAATCTGCCAAAACATCTGCACACAAAAATACATTCTGTAGCAGGTGCTGTAATTCACCTCAGAAAATTATAACCACAGAGCCAAGCAAGCATGTCCGTCTCACCAGCACTCGAAATGCAGCAGACCTCGTCTGGACTCTGACAGTGTCAAAGACCATCAGTAAAAGGAGCTTCTGAAGTCTCAGAAAGATTCTTTAGGAGCTTCATGTCAGTCTCAGAGATGGAAATAAACTCAGTTGATTCTCTTTTTGCTGCATAAGCCATCAAAAGCTGGTGAATGCACACAGTTTCTGTAAAATTTCCTTAACCTAAAAAGTCTAGATGTTTAGGACTGTACTAGGAATGATCAATACAATGGCAGAGTACTCATTGTCAAAGGTGGCCATTGTCACCACTGAGATGGCGGCAGGATGCTGGTCAAAACACACTAGCCCTGCAGGGGTTGAAAACTTCTAACCTGCCCTATAACCTACAACTTTGCAGCTCATTTTGAGTCTCCCCAGCTGACTTCATGTGCAACTTTGTTAAAAGGAGATTTGAGAGAACACTGAAGAAATTTTATAAAACCAAGATATTCCATAATTTTACTATATGATTATGTTGTCATGGAAACTCAGTTTATTTGCCAAGTTTACTAAACAGCACAAAGGATTCCTTACCCTTCTTGAAATTCTATCCTCTTTCCAAAGGACATGGGCGGGCTTTCTCACCCTTTGACCTTAGCCTCCATCTCTTATCCTGTCTTTTCTAGAAGGCTTCATGGGCAAAGTCCTTTTTTATTTTAATATTTATGGACGGCACAGATGTACATTACAATACTAAAGTTGACAACCAAGGAAATCAACAAGCTTTTTTCTGAATGTCAATTTAAAAGGAAACAAAAATCTTCTACCCACATCAGAAGTGTGACATGACTTGCATGCAATGTCTAATTGTGAGAGTGTCGCTCTCAAATAAATCAAATCAAACCAAACTAAAGCTGTAGGTAAGGATGGCATAGCCCAAAAAAAAAAAAAAAAAAACTTGAAAATTCTTAATTTTATACCCCAGCTAATGAATTTAAAACTTAATGCATATTTCAGGAGAAAAAAGATACAAGTTGACTTGACAACAGGCATAATTAAATCCATTTTTAAAATGGAACGATCAAGAGACACCTCACCTGTTACAGGCCTATTAGTCTTCTGTCTGATAACTTAAAGATAAGATTTTTCAACATGTTTACATAAAGATTAGTCAATGCCCATCTACAAATTTCTGCAGTAACATTAACAGTGGCTGCTGTAAAATAAAATCAAATTAGATGTTAATTTACAAAGGTACACCATAAACAATGTGTTAAAAACTATACACACTTAGCATTTCAGCCTCTGACAGTGGATCGAATACTGGTTGAATAACAGAGTGGTAAAGCAACCTTTGAAAAATGTTTGGAAGAGGTCATGGAATAAGGCCAGAGTCTCTCCGCAAGGGGTCAGTCATCAGTCTGCAGCTTTTTCTTGTGCATATTTAACAAATATTCCTGATTTTTTTTTTAATTATTTTCTACTCGGATGATCCAAAGCTCAAAAATATATCACTAGACATTAAGAAAACTTACTTTTACAGAAACGTGTACATCTACATTTATCAGCAGAAATAAACATTATAAATACAGGACTACACCTGCACACTTTGGTATGCCTGAAGTGAAGGCTGCAGTCTATTGTTTAGAGAGGATACTCTTCTGGCGTCAAATGACTGATCTCCAGCACACAACGGAGCAGTTTGCTGGAGAGGGAAATCAGGTTTTCCACAATCAGAGGTCATGGTTCTACCTCTGAAGGGTGGATTTTCTCTTCAGCTGAAAAACGAACACCTACCCAATATGGAGATGTTTAAGAACCCTGAAGTGTTGTTCATAAGTTAGATGTCCTTGCACATTTATGACATGCTGGAGAGATTCTCTCTCACTCAAATGGTCTCAGAATGCCTAAGAGTCTACCAGGATAAGCTCAATACTGTTTGCTAGGGATAAAGTCTGCTCTCTCCAGCTAACTTCCACTACAACCCTCCACAAGACAAGTGGTGGAAAAAAAATGGATAGATAGTAAAATGACACTATGAAGTAAACAAGGAATTATATTAAAACATGAACGTTTTGTTGATATTAGCTTGATCTATATTCCATACAAGAGGTGGGAAAAACTGGGGACAGAAGATACACCCATCAGCTTACCTAAAGTCCTTTAATACTGATCATGAAGGAATGAACTTAATGGACAAAAAAGTAGGTCACTGATTGTTGGACAGTGTAGGCTGGGAGATCCCATTAATGGATGAAAGTTGCATTTTAAGATTAGCTTGCTGACAACAATCTTTGAAAAATTAATTCTATGCTCATTTCTTTTCACAAATAAAATACAACAAATAATGTAAACTAACAAACCATACCAATACTTCTTCTTCTTCTTCTTCTTTCGGCTTTTCCCGGTTAGGGGTCGCCACAGCGGATCACCTTGTCCGCACATTGAATGGCAGTGGAGTTTTACGGTGTCGAGTTGCCAGCCCGGCGCCCAACCTTCCACAGAAGGCACACTCACACGCACACCTAGGGCCAATTTAGAGTGTCCAATCCACCTGCAGCATGTCTTTGGGATGTGGGAGGAAACCGGAGGAAACCCACGCGACCACAGGGAGGACATGCAGACTCCGCACAGAAGGCACCCCAGCTGAGGATCGAACCGGAGAACCTCTTGCTGTGAGGCGGCAATGCTAACCACTGCACCACCGTGGCCGCCCTTAACAAACCATACCAATACACACAACAAAAATTCAGCCCGGTACAACACAAAATGTTAAATTAAAAAGTCAGCAATATCAGAGCTAACTGCTCTGTATCTTCAGTCTGCAAATGGACCTTTTCAAATTAGATTTACTTAACTGTGCCTGGGCAGTTACAGACATATGAAACATACATACCTGCATGAAACTAGATACACATATCAAAATAGAGGCATTAGGATTCAACCTTTATTTAATAACTCAGTATTGACTTGCATCATGTTCTCCAGAAGTGTCACATATTTTTGACTGCCAAATAGCAAGAGAACTCAAATATTGCAAAAAAAATATATAAAAGTAACTGAGAACCAAGTCTTCTGGACAACTGCATGATGGGAGTTCCTTGGTTTCTTTAACACCAATACATTTCAAAAGGAGCCACCCCAGCAATCCTTAGGAGATTCAGTTGATGCATGACTGTCCCTTCACTTTGTGAAAGAAAGAAAAAGTAAAAAAACACTTTGTGCAAGGAAATAACATTAAAATATTTTCTAGAGTTCTTTAAAAAAGTTCTATGACTTCAATGGAATACAACCCAGTGTCTTTGTTTTTCTGCCTATTTTTGTAAAATTCTTTCAATGTTCCTTCCATCTTGCCAAGTTCAGAACAAAGTTTAACCTAAGAGGGAAAAGAAAACATTTTCAATTAAACCTACAGTTATTTATGCAATATACAACAGGGTGATTGACACTGCTATGAATACAAGTCTTAAATGATGGACCAAAAAAAAGATGAAAGATTAGAAATGCTCAATGACTGAAAACTATTCTACATGCAAAGAAAAATATGGCATTGTTTAATAGACACTCGTGTGCAGATGTGCTGCGCTTATGAAGCAACTAAATATACCACTGCTAAACATGCTGACATGAAGCACTACAAAAAAAAGCAACAAAATGCTGTTTAACTTCAAGGATGAAGTTTCAGACCCCTTAAGAATGTAAATATTTAGTGAAAATAAATCAAATTCAGTGATATTAAAAAGAATGCTACACAACTTGGGGCATGCTGTTTTGAGCCATCACTGTCACTTGTACTGAAACAAAGACTATCATGAAACAAAGACCATCATGGAAAGTACAGGTGTGCAAGTAAACAATGTAACAGTAAATGTTCGAATGAGCACTGCTGCAGTAGTCTTGGCTGTATGGGGTTATATCCTGCATTTCTCATAACAGCTGGCCATGAAGCAGAGTTGACGAAAATAATACGTTTGGGCAACAAGCTCTTCAGAACTTTCATGCCAACAGAGAGCGGGGGAGGCTTAGTCCTGAAAGGAAAAAGCAAAACAAAAAATACCCACACCCTGGCATAAACATCACCAAAAAAAGGTGGGTGAAAGGAAGGAGTGGCTACTGCAGCAGTGATAATTCAAATATCTACTGTTATGGTAAGTTTATTTACACAACTGTACTATGTTCATCACATTGATAACTGCTGCAGCAGCCTTAGTTGTATGGCTAGATTACCCTAGCTTACTACATTTTGGAAATGTAAGGGGAACGATTTAGGAGCCCCGAGAGAATGGCTGTAGCAAACCCTGATCAAGACCTAGAGAAGGAATAAAGCTTGTAATGCTTTGCAAATGTACAGAGGACCTAGATGAAGCTTCTAGAATTCGAGATGAAGCCAAATCCCTGGTAGAGTGGGCCTTAACTCATTACATGTAAACTGACGTCTGCAGGTGGATCTGCAGTTAACTCCTACTGACACCTCTAGGCATCAAATACTGCTAGTTCATATCTGCATCAATAATTCCAAAACCACGCTATGCACACGGTTTGAAAATATTTAATCCTAAAGCTTAACAACGACAAACTGAAATGCATTAATATTTGACCTCTGTCTAGTGCAGGTAAATTGATATTAACTGCTGTTTTTATGATATTAATTTATACAGATAAAATTTTGCCATTTTTCTAAATATCTCAACAACCAAGTAACACAGAACTCCTTGGCCTCACATGAAAGCTCTCAGTTAGGTGAATAAAATGCTTCTAACAGTACATGTGTAACATGAATGGTTGCTGAGATATTGTAAGCTGTTAACAAAATATTACAAATGTGATAGTTACTGTGTTTACTGTGACTTATAAAATTTGGTTAGGACCTAGAACCTAAATAATACAACAACTATAAAAATAACTTGTGCTGATGAATTTGCCACTTATACTATCTGCATAACAGAAAAGCCGAAAGACAACTATTTGCATAACCCCTATGGTTCCAGAGATACGAACATTTGTTTGAAATATGTAGACATAATTTGATTCTGTCAAAGGGATTAGCCTCCGCCCATTGGAAGTTACAGAGCAAACGTCCCGGAATGAATGAATTAACCCTGCCTGGAATAGTTTTGTTGTGGCGAGTATAGCAAAATGTAATAGGTCTGTTTAGATAGAGGCTGTCCCCTCTTATTACCTCACAACAGATGAACAATTGATCAGAAGATATAAAATATTTACTTCTGTCAAGATATTACCAGAGTGGTCTGTGGAAATCCAAGGTAGGGAGTATCCTTTCTACTTTATTTTTTTACGGTCAGGAAAGCAAATGGTGAGATGGATAGTTTGGCTTAAAGTAAACTCATACTTTAGGCTTAAAAGAAGGATTAGTTCTCAAAGAAACCCTGTCTCTGTGAAAAATGAGAAGGTTGACCCTTCTTGCAGAGGTCGGGGTAATTAGTAAAACTGTTTTTGTGCCAAGAACATCAAGTCACCAGATTAGCTGGTTCACATTCAGCCAGGTTTGCTGGTTCAAATGGAGCAAGCGTTAGGATCTTAATTTTCTGTTGGAAAAGCTAAGGAGGAACCACTGGGTTTCTTTGTGGCCACTTGCACAAAACCACAATTAAAAGCATTCTGACATGAAAAGGCATTGAAAGAGTTGGATTCAGGGGCAAACATGCTGAAATGGCTTATAAATGAACCTTAATGGAGGTGTAGAAAGGCCACAGGCTAACTCACAAATATTGTAAAACCAGAGAACTAGACCTCAATGGGTGCTGGTTATGTTGTTGGCAACACTTAGAAAAAACGTTTCAATTTACTAATACACAATGTCTTAGTGGCAGATTTTTTTGCTCCATTAGTACCTACTGCACGTCCTCAGTAAACAGGTGCCCAAAAAGAATCATCCATCTAGACAACTGAAGTTGATTTGGCTGTGCGAGTAGATACGGTCTATGAGGAACCTTGTGGTAACTGTCCTTGCCACTTTCAAAAGAAAGGATAAAGTACAGTTGTGTACACTTACCATAAATGTAGATGTTTGAGTGCATCACTGTTGCAGTCAATACATTTGGGTAATCTGCTGGCAGGTTGTCCTCAGTCGGCCTGAATTCCAAAGTCTTGGGTCCTGTGTCTGTTGCTGTCTTCTCTTCCATGATG